>NW_027187325.1:4648951-4658520 GCF_028583685.1 Petaurus breviceps papuanus | reverse complement strand
CTCTGTGTCTCTCTCTGTCTCTGTCTGTCTCTCTCTGTCTCTCTGTTTCTGTCTGTTTTTCTTTCTCTCTCTGTCTCTGTCTCTCTGTCTCTCTCTGTCTCTGTCTCTCAATCCTCCCCTGCAGCTATAAGGAGGATAAGTACATTGTTCATCATACAAAAAAGTCAAGGATCATTTTTGCACTAAATATGTTGAGGTAATCTTCCCCCACCACATTTTCAATTGAGGTGATTAAAAAAGCAAACAAAATTAAAACAAAAACTTCTTTAAGTGTATGTACCAATACAGTGGCTACCTCCCGATTCCAACCTCACATTTTGTGGTTGAGAACGCTGGACTACATGTTCAAGGTAATGTGGGTTCAGATTTTTATAATTATACCTTACAAATCACTACCAATACACTTTCATTTCAAAAATCATTCAGAGGACATAAATTAACTTAAAATAAAGGCTTTTTCCAGGATGACATATTAAGGGGATATATAATATAAACATTTCATACTCTGCCCCTCCCCTCCAATTTAGGGCAAACTCTCCACAAACATACATAGCATCAGCAGAAAGAATGAGATATTACATAGATACAAATTGGTCATTCAAGTCCAAATTCTTTACAAATTGCAAACGAACTACTGAAATAATGATATTGTTTAATTTGATTAAGTGCATTGGAGGATTAAAGTTAGTTAGAGTTCCCTTGGTCACAAACAACTTTGCCCCCAAAACACACACACACACGCACACACACAATGAGTTTACATTATGTATAAAATCAACAAAAGACAAAAAACTAGGCCTATTGTGTAACTGTACCATTCTGCTACTAAAGATTTCAAATTTTGCAAAACATTTATTTATTTTCTGAATATCGTCTTACTTTATTCTCCAACTTATATTAACTTGACCTGAGAAATAGTTTTATCCTAATTTCAAAAATGAGGAAACTTGAAATGACACAGCCTAAGTGCTTTGTTTAGTCAGATGACTCTTTAATTTGCATTATAAAATAGATTTGATTGGCTCTGCTGTTTATTTAGTGGAATATCCTTCCAGAATCTGTTCTCTAGCCTCCTCTATTAGAATGGGACCACAGATTATTCCCTAAAATCTTGACCTGGTCTTGTGTTCTGCTCTACAGCTACCACTGTTTCTGTGGGACTAAGTAGATCTTTCCTTTCCACAATTAGGAGAACATTTCCCTTTCTGCCCATGGTAAAAGATATACATACATACATACAAATATATATATATATATATATATATATATATGTGTGTGTGTGTGTGTGTGTATATATATATATATATATCTCCTAATCTCTTTCTACTGCCCTCCTCCATGCTGGTTAGGCCAATTTTTTTTTGCTTAAAAGATATTTCAACCCTTTCAGCCTTTGGTTGTCTCAGGGATTAAAACCTCAGACTATTGAGATGATGACCTCATTACCTGAGAACAAAGCAGTCAAACAGAATTCTAAGGAAGCCCTGATACTGGTCAGAGGGCTCAGAATGGGCAGCTCAGGAAAGAAAGATTTTCTGAAGTGCCTGGCCTGAGTCAGCTTCAATTAGTCAAGCCAGCCCAGATACTGGCCCAGTAGAATAATTCCATGGAGTTTAAGATCATCTAATGTTGTAAATATCTATTTCATCCCTCTCCAAGTAATTTCTATGGCTCAATGCCTCTGGAAGTAATGTCAGACCTCAATCTAATACCACATCCCTGTATGGTTAAGGCCTTTAAAAAATTGGTCCCTGATGCTTTTAAGTGTGACCCCAATAATACATGGGTGACTAATAACACACTGTTAATATCAATTGTCAATAATAACTTTATGTCACCAGCTCATATACTTGATTCCAATTTGCTCCATGATTTGTCTCTTTTCACATGTCAGCTTTTGGATTTGTGAACTTGGACCCCTCTTTTTCCTCCTCATTTCTTGACCCCTGGTTATGAAAGAAACACTTAGGTGTTTTTCCCATACCATCATTCCCTATTTATTAATGACAGAAAATTATTTTTTAATTTTTAATTTTGTTTTTAAATTCAAAGGTTATATATAACATTTAAAACTTGGAAAGGTTTTGTAGGAAGAAGTCATTAGAACCCACTCACTTTACAGATGAGGAAACTATAAGCAGAGGGTGAGTGATTTCTCAGTTACCCAGATCATAATTCCTAGAGAACAGACAAAAATCTTGGTGTTTTGACTCCATATTCAACACTTTTCTTACTATACCATACCATGCTTCCATGAATTTTAAAATAATAATAATTTCTCCTAGTGGATACAGAAAAAACATGCAAATGAAAAAAACATAATCCTTCAGCAAGGGATAACTCATCAATTACTACTGCATTCACCATACTTTTAGTTTTAATGTGTTTAATTTTCTCCATTAAGATTTTAAATCTCTAGCTCCCTTTGAATATCATACTACCTTTGTCTCTGACCTATTTTTCTGTTTTCTTTAATGTGCCTGAACTAAATTGATTAGATAATGGCTAGTAGATCTTGTCCAAGATCATACACAAGGTGTATGGTTGATGATATTGTATCATAATAGAACTGAGGTCTCCTGAATATCAGTCCAGTTTTTTTTCCTCAAAACCAAGTCTGAAATACTAATGTAATATGTACCCAAGTGAAATAATGTAGTTAGTAAAAGGGCTTGAAAATTGTAGAAGTAACCTATGACAGTTGTTCTCAGTACTCTATAAACCTTAAGATGCTACATGTTCACTATTGTCTGTCTTATTTTTACCATAGTTGTTCATCTTTGTGATAGGACTAATATTAACCAGTGTTTTCCTGATAAAGCTACTTTCCTCCCACATGATTTGATGGTTCACTCTACTCCTCCTTCCCTGATCTTTAAGAATCATTTGTCCCTCAAGGGAGAAAAGGATGTCCTGATTAGCCTGGTTTCCCAGACTAACTCCTTGATCAACTAAGACAAAAAATCCCAGCCTTGAGCAGGTGACGTCTCTCAGATTTGCAGGGCTTCTGAAGACCATGTCCTTCACCATATCCTGATAACCAGACTATCTTCCATATAAAGGCAAGATGATTCATTTAGTGACTGATTGTGCCTTGCCCACGTCAAGTTACAAACTCCATCTCCAAAGAATCTAAGCATTATTGTCTCATTGTGGCATGTCCTTGTTATGTCAGAGCAAAGTAGTTTCCTTTTGTTAACTTCTCAAAAATTTGTGAGTGCTTCATTTCATCCAAGCATCAAAATGGAACTAAAAATGATGGTTATAGAGCCACATTCAACTTCATCATTTAATAGGAGCTTGACATTTTCGCCTCTTGTAACATCTTGGATTTTTTCACTAGTAGCCATGCAGCAGTCAGGATGGGTACCATCTTCCTTGAGGCCTGTCTGAGTTTTTGTTGGCTACTTCCAAGTGCCACATGGCATGTCTGGTTTTTTTTTCATAGTTCAATTTATACACACACACACACACACACACACACACACACACACACACACATATATATATATATATATACATATATATGTGTGTATATATATATACATATATATATATATTGGCATTCCTCATTTTTATTACTTGAAGGAGAACACCTTCTCTCAGGTTTTTTTTTTTTCATAGCCATGGTCAAAGGAACCTGACATAGAATTCATTTAGTGAAGGACTGTGCCACCCAGGTCGTTACAAACTCCATCCCCTATTGTAAGTTCTCTTTGATGACTCAATTTTCAAGTGCCCACCTACTTTACATCCCAACTTTCAGGGAAATAGTTATCTAGAATCCTATTGCTACAGGCAACTCATGTAAGAACAGTAATAATGGTAAATCGGAAATTAATAAAGCATTTGAAAAATGAAAAAAGAAAACATAGAGCAAAACAAACAAGAAAAATAAAGTAAAAAAAAAATAACTAATAATTTCTACCAAAAGAAAGACAGCTATCCCCTGAGATCTTGATATGAAGATAATATCTTATCTTCTCATTTCTACAGTCTTTGAGTGACAACTAAACAGTCAAAGATCCTCGAGAAATTTAGCAAGACTAAAGACAAGTATTAGTTTTAATTAGTTCATTTAGTATATACATTTACAATAGGTACATAATGAAATAAGTGCTTGGAAATTATTGAAATCTGTAATTTTGTATTAAATGACATAATAAACCTGTTCATTAGTCCCTTTGCATGTATAACAATTAATCATTTTCATTCTTCCTTGGTTAGTTTTATTAACAGACAGTCCTCCTGAGAACTCCAAGTGAGTGTCTTCCTACTATGTCATACTTTGTATTGGGGGGGAGGGGGCAGGAAATTGGATGAACACTGAGAAGACCAAATTTTATTTTACTGACAGTCACAAAAAAAAAATCTGTTTCCTTGGGCAAGTCACTTGATTATTCTAACCCACAATTTTCCCATCTTTAAAATGAGCAAATAAAATCAGATGATCTTTTTAATGTCTTCAAATTCTACTATCCATGACCTTGATATTCAACTATAATAGTAGCCTAGATTAACCCCATTTGAGCTGGTGAAAGAAAGGGAACGGAAAGCTCTACCTATAAAATATCTATGCCCTGTTGAGTTGCTGGGCAAAATAACTCCCAGATGAAAATTAATATACAACAGAGGTATAACTAGGGTGAGGTGAACAGAATTTTTCTCCAGCATGCAGAAATTTAAAAGGCACTGCCAACACTTGGAAAGTTGTCAAAGTTCAAAACAAATAAGTTTTGGAAACTGTTTGTAAGAAAAAATTGTCAAAACCGGAAGCTATCAGATTCAGAACTTCTTCCCAGTGGCTACAACTCAGGCAAGCACTTCCTTGCCACTGTAGAACCATAATCCCTTCCTCTAGAATGAACCTCTCAAGCATTTTTCCTACAAGTATCCATATACTCTGAGGACAGTGTCTCAGAACCCCTGCTTTGTCACCCAAAAGTAGGTAGTGTCCTAGATCTCTAAGCTCACTGGGCCTTGTGTTCTAAGGTCTAAGTTTTTCGCTTTCCCCTCCAATTGAATTTGTCTTTAAAAATATTTTAAGATACCTTTTTATGCTGCTAGGCCTAAGCAGCCACAGTACTAGTTATAACTCTTCTATTTAAGTTTTTTAAAAAGTCCTTGTTCAGTTTTTAAGTAGCAGTAACTTTGGTTGTAGGTATAATAGAAACAATCTGGGAATGAGTAGTGGATTTCTTCTCATAGCTCTTTAAAGCTTACATTGTGATTGCCTCGTTCTCATGGCACTTCAAAGGATCTGAAGTAAAATTTCATCATGTACAAATCCATAATGAGGACCTGGCATTGTTTTGAGGTGTTCAAAAGGTCTGGCTTCCATTTAGGATGGTTTTAGCCTAGTATCTATGCCAAGATTCTGGACACTCATTTTTATTGGTGATATAAGATCTAGTTCTACAGTGTGGTTTTAAATGAGTAATGCTAGGGTTTTTGTTGGGGTTTTTTGCATGTCTTCTTTATCTGGTACTGTCATGACTCATAACATTGTCATCTTTGCATATACCAAAGAGTAAAAAAACATGGAAAAAATCATTCTCTATCTGGGTTAAAAGAATCAAAACATTATGAATAGAATTGGGTTTATGAAGGCAATTTCATGAAGGCAATTGACACTGAGTATAGGAGTTTTTCTTGGCTTGGGATATTTGTGCAGGTGTGTGTATATGCATATATGTATGCCATGAACATTTTGGTAAAATGCATAATGACAATATATTAAATGGAAATGCTCTTTCTAAACATTACAAAATTCCTGTTGGAGTTTTTTTAAAGAAGGGAAAAGATTATGTTACATATTATATATACATACACCCACATATATACTAGCATACATATATACATACACCCACATATATACTAGCATACATATATACATACACCCACATATATACTAGCATACATATATACATACACCCACATATATACTAGCATACATATATACACACACACATATGTATGTGTGTGTTATTGTCCTTCATTCTCAAAGGGGACCTAAATAACAACACCATGTTAGAGCCAAACTGCAGTGGGTCCTGCTGTGACTGATCAAACCAATATAAACTCATTAGGTTCTATCACAAATCAGGCACAAATAGTCCATGTAAACATATGGGGTGTATTCTCTGAATTTTCATATCTTACAGTTCTTTCGAGTTACTTCAATTCTGCTTTGCTCATAGAGCACAACACCTTCTCTGGTGGAGGTGCACCATTCTCCATAAAATAGCGCTATAGGCAATCGTGTACTTGGCATTAGAACAAAATGTCCAGCCCATTGGAATTGCACTTTCTGTAGTAGAGCTTGAGTACCTGGCAGCTTTAGAAAGGACTTCTGGTATCTTCCTGCCAGGTGATCTTCAGAATCTTCCTAAGACAATTCAAGTGGAAGTGATTCTGTTTCCTGCCATGGTGCTGATAAGACTGTCCAGGTTTCACGGGCATACAACAATGAAGTCAATAGAACAGCTCTGTAGACTTTTAGTTTTGTAGTCAGTCTAATACCTCTTCTCTCCTACACTTTCCCTAGGAGCCTTCCAAACACTAAGCTAGCTGTGGCAATGTGCATGTCAACCTTATTATCAAAGTGTACATCCCTGGAAAGAACACTATCAAGGTAAGTGAACTTATTCATAGCATTCAAAGCTTTTCCATTTGCTGTAACTGATGATTCCATGCATAGATGATTTGATGGTGGCTGATGGAGCTCCTGCGTTTTTCCTGGGATAAATTGTTTGGTCAAAATTACTACAAATAACAGAGAAACAATCCAGACTTTGTTGCATCTCAGTTTCAGAGGCTGCATTGAGTGCCCAATCATCTACAAGCAAAAAGACATGCACCAATACTCCTTCTAATTTATTCTTGGCTTGTAGCTTTTTCAAGTTGAAGAACTTACCATTAGTACAGTAGTTCACTTTGATGCCATGTTCATCTTCATTGAAGTCATTTGACAACTCAACTAAAAATATTATGGTTGAAAATATATGTGGAAACAAGCACACAGCCTTGTTTCACTCCATTGGTGACCAGGAAAGCACGAGAGCATTGTTCTTTCTCCAGAACTAGGCAAGCATGTGGTCATGAAAATTATGTACAATACTGATGAACTTCTCCAGATAACCAAATTTTCACATAACTTTCCAAAGGTTCTCATCAAAGGCCTTAGTCAGTTCTACAAATGTTGGGTACAGACCTCTGTTCTGCTCTTGGCATTTCTCCCAGAATTGTTGGCAGCAAACACCTTATTGATCATTCCTGGGCCCTTTCTGAAGAAACACTGGCTCTCAGGTTGATGGACCATCTTCCAGGTGAAAGATTAGCCTCAGTGTGAGCATATTCAACGTACTGATGTTGAGTGGAATCATCTTTGCAGAAGTTTTTGTGCATTTGTGTGTGTGTGTTGTGACTGGGGGGTGGGATACCCACCTGCTATGATAATCAGGCCAGGGTTGGTTTAGCAGACAACTTTTAGGCTATGTTTTCTAGCCCCTTCCTAGCACCAGGAGGTGAAAAATGTGGTCCTTAATAGGCTGCTCAAACATCCAGGGAGCTACCTAATCCCACTGCTTCTTCTAATGAGTAGACAACTCTATGGCCTGGGCCACCTGTTTGCAGGGTTGTGACCACAGATCCCAGTGTATCTATACCTGCTACTTTGATGCTTGCCTATTTCCATAGGACTTGGAGATAGGTAAAAATGGTAAAATGGTATAGTGGATATCTTTTGATTCATGCATAAATTGGATTTAAGTGAAGCAAAGTTGTCTAGTGACAGGACCCAGTAAAGATGACTAATAATGTTCAAGATGTGGTAGATGACCTTGGCATCTTTGGTATCTAACCAAGCTCTAAGGGCTACACAGCACCTACTTTATCTGTCTACATGGCTACTGAAACAAATTGTTCTCATACACCCATTCCACCAGGGGAAGTCTTCACATGCTTGGGTTAGATGCCCCCCAACTCACCAATGAGTTTGAGATCCATTGGTTACCCCCAACCTGGTTTAGCCTGTCTGCTATAAATGGTTTATGGGGTTGTGACCTATGTGCATGAAACAACTTCTTGGAGACACAGGTAAGAGTTAAGTGGATCAGGTTGACACCAAAGTTGGAAAGCGGCCCTGAAAGGACTAAGCAGCCATCACACCAGAGGTACTAGTCTTCCGTGAACACACCCTGTCTTGTAGAGAAGGGGTATTTCAGCATTTTTGTTTGTCTTGTGGACCCTCTTGGTAGTTTATTAAAGTTTGTGGACCCCTTTTAGAAAAATACTTTTAAATGCATCAAATAAAATGCATAAGATTTCAAAGTAAACCAATTGTATTGAAATACATTAATTAAAAATTTGATTAATCAAAGATAAAGAACTACATATTTATAATGCAAGAGTGGTTTCTAAGGCCCCTTGTACCTCTGAGAATTTTTAAGTCTATGAATTGATAAACTTAAGAGAGTTAGCATGAAGGAGTAGAATAAGAGAAACATTGATTTAAAAACAAAAGTTTTCTTATTTAAAGTTTACATAAGGGAAGTTTAGCACATGCCTAGACCGCCTAATCCATGTGGGAGAAGAGAACTGATTCTGGGATACTGGAGAACTGGAGTGCATATGGACACTGCATTTGCCTGCCCGGTGGCTGAGAGTTTTCCCCCCATTGGTCATATTGTGATGTCAACTTCTTATAAAAATAAATAAATAAAAGAGCCTACCTCAGCAACCTAGTTGGCCTTTAACTACATTTGCAAGATTATAGGACTCTTCACTCATATAAAGCCCTGAGGGCTTTGTAGTCCAAAAACAAGTCTTAAATCCTCAAGTATCACTTTCTTTAAGACTGTAAGAAACCTCAGAAGTCATCTAGTTCAATTTATACCTCAAAGGAATTACCACTATAATTTATAAAATGAGTGGCCAGTATCTGCTTAAAGACCATAATCCTAAGGAGTTGAATCCCATCACCTCACTAGGAGGCTTATTCCACTTTAAGAATACCTTCATTCATGTAATTTTCTCTTTTCTCACTAACTGATAAATTCTCAATTTACTTTATTCACTATCATGGTTTTTCATTTTCTAGTCCACATTTCATTTATCCATATACACACTTCATTCTCTCTTCCAATGAATTGGGTAAACTCCCTGAAGACAAAGGTTATGTCTTATTTACATTTTCATTCTTCTTAGTGCCTAATACAACTCTTTGCTTATAATAAGCAACCCTCTCCCAATTGCTTATCAAATTGAAAGCAAAAGAAAAAAAATGAAAATACTAATTCAAGGCATTGTTCATCAAGAAATGGCCTTAAAAAAAATTTCAAGTATTTCATACTTAAACATTTGTCATTGATTGTGGATTCCCAATCAACATTTACTTTTAAATAAAAACTTGAAGTTCAAAAGTAAATATATCTGGGTGGCCAGGTAGCACAGCAAGTAAGAGCACTGGCTCCAGTGTCAGGAAGACCTGGAGATCGAATCCCAGGCTCAGACACTTAGCACTGTATCAGCAATGCCATATTCACAATGCCTATAGAGATTACAAATAT
>NW_027187325.1:4648678-4648941 GCF_028583685.1 Petaurus breviceps papuanus | reverse complement strand
CAGAAAGACAGAAAGAAAGAAGGAAAGAAAGAAAGAAAGAAAGAAAGAAAGAAAGAAAGAAAGAAAGAAAGAAAGAAAGAAAGAAAGAAAGAAAGAAAGAAAGAAAGAAAGAAAGAAAGAAAGAAAGAAAGAAAGAATGAGAAAGAGAGAGAGAGAGAAAGAAGGAAGGAAGGAAGGAAGAAAGAAAGAAAGAAAGAAAGAAAGAAAGAAAGAAAGAAAGAAAGAAAGAAAGAAAGAAAGAAAGAAAGAAAGAAAGAAAGAAA
>NW_027187325.1:4626619-4648668 GCF_028583685.1 Petaurus breviceps papuanus | reverse complement strand
AAAGAAAGAAAGAAAGAAAGAAAGAAAGAAAGAAAGAAAGAAAGAAAGAAGGAAGGAAGGAAGGAAGGAAGGAAGGAAGGAAGGAAGGAAGGAAGGAAGGAAGGAAGGAAGGAAGGAAAGAGAAAGAGAACGACTTACAAGAGATTGTAAAAGGTTAAGTATAAGAGGTACTAACTGAGCTGAACTATTATGAAAGCTAAGGATTCTAAGAGACAGAGAAGAGAAAAGAGTCTATTCTCCAAGCATGGGGAATAGCCTGTGCAAAAGTATAGACATGAAGGTGTGACATATCTAATACAAGCAAGAGTTAATAGGCCAGTTTGCCTGGAATATAGAGTAATTAGGGGATGTGACAACCAGTGACATAGCATTAGGTGGGAGCCAGATTATGTAATACTTTAATACTATAATAATGCAATTATGAGAATTTTACATAAGCAAGTAGGGAATCACTTAAGACTTTTGAGTAGAAGAGTGAAATGGTGAGACAATTGCTTCAGAAATATTTAGTTAGCAACTGTATAGAGGAGAGATGAGTTGAGAGGACACACTACAAACATAAAGACAATAATACTGGAGAAATATTATTGGAAAATATTTAAATGATGGAAATGAAAGATAATGAAGCCTGAACTAGGGCAGTATCCATGTGAGTAGAGAGAAATGAACTGCTATAGGAGATTTGTTTGAGGTAGAATTATCGAGATTTGATAAGAGATTGAATATGTGGTTGGGAGTTAGAAGTGGGGAAAAAAAGGAAGACTCAAGGATGGTTGTGAGATTGTAAATGTGTTAATATGATTAAGAGAGTAGAACAATACAAACTAAGCAAGAGAAAGTGAGCTGTATAGTAAAATGAAAACACCCACCATAATGTAGACAATATTTTCACAATAAAACTTAAGACTCTGTAATAATAATGATCAAGGTAGGTCCTAGAGATGAGATGGTCACATGTACTTACCTCCCTTTACCAAAGACTTGGAAGATTTGAATGTGGAATATTTCCTGAACTGCCATATATGTTCAATGTATTTGCCCCATCCTTTCTGTCAAGGGGTGGGAGGCATGTTTCATTATTTTGAATGTACATTTTAATATCCTTTCTTTTCTATAAGTCTGATAAATCACTCCTGCCAAGGGTTGCACTCTTATCACTTCATGTTATTGTTTAAATGTTATTCAATATAAAAGTGAAAAAAACTCACTGAAACAAATGTTGGCTAAAACAAATATGGATAGATTTCATCTTGAAAGAAATGGGGTAAGATGCTACACAGAGCCATAGAGATGATGGGTTTCTTAGATTATATCTCTCCTACCTTGAGGGAACATCTGAACATAAAAAGTCATATCAAGAAAAGCATCTTCCTTTAATTACTAGGCACACTTTGGGTTCATAATTGGCATTGACTATGACCTTCTACCATCATACTTAGTTAACTTCATGTTTCATGGTGGCATTTCATTAATAGTGAAAGAGTTTTTTGCTTATTTGTTTTTCCTTTTATAAGAATGCTGACATTTTCCAAAAAACTCCCTCTACCTTTACCTATAATTTAAGGAGGTTAATGAGTCACACACACCTGGTTCTTTTACTCATGCAGGTTACATTGGATAGGAGAAAAGAGAAAGCTAGACTTTCAGGGAAATCTGATGTTAAATTGCATCTGTATATTGAAGTGATAAGAAAATTCAACAGGATGCCACAAATTGAGGGTGATGGTTTAAAATGTTAAGACTAAAAGTATAGATCGCAAACTTTGCCTATGGTTTCCTTTATACTCACCCTTTCCCTCTCCCCTCCCTCTGTGTGTGTGTGTGTGTGTGTGTGTATATATATATATATATACACACACACAGAAATAGAGATAGATAGATAGATAGATAGATAGATAGATAGATAGATAGATAGATAGATAGATAGATAGATAGATAGATAGATAGATATGGAGGCAGTCAGGGTTAAGTGACTTGCGCAAGGTCATATAGCTAGTAAGTGTCAAGTATCTGAGGCTAGATTTGAAATCAGGTCCTTCCGACTCCAGGGCCTGTACTCTGTCCACTGCCCCACGAAGTTGTCCCACATTAGCCTTTATATTAAATGAAACAAATGAAATGAAATTAGTTGAGATCCTTATAAGTGTATCACTCAGGGTTCGTTTTCTGGGAATTTAAAATATTGTCATGGAGAACAGATAAAAATCTTTACCAGTCCATTTAAGATTACTACAAGTCTAAAAGTTAGATACCAGTAAAATATTTAAATAAAAACTCCTGCCTTTCTTTACAGCTTCATCTGTGGCATAGTATATGTGTAGATAGATAGATAGATAGATAGATAGATAGATAGATAGATAGATAGATATAGATACACACACACACACACATACACACATATATAATTTATAGCCAGAGGAAATGAGTTCAATTGCTCAAGTCATTTAATCTAGAGGGGCCTCAGTTTCCTCAAGTGTAAAATGAGGGAATGAGACCAGATGACCTTTAAGTAATATCTCTTCCAGAACTAAATTTATACTCCTATGATCTCAAGCATTGGTTCCTTCATAAAGCCTTCTCGGTGATCTCCAAAGGATGTAATCTCTCTTTCCTCTGGAACCCCCATTGCACCAGTATTTATATTTCTTATGGGATCTTTCAAACTCTGCCTCACATTGTATCTATTTGTGTATCTGCCTTGTCTTCACCATTGCATCACTTGCTCTTTGATTACATGTACTGTGTTTCTCTTATATTTGTAGATTCCCTATTATGGATAATGTGGAACTTGAACAGAAACTTGAAGACTGGGTACTATTTAGGTGGGAAGAAAGATAGAGTATAGCAGTTGGAGTAACTGACTTGAAGACAGAAGACTTGAGTTAAAATTCTACTCCTATTTACTATCCATCTACTTAGGGAAAGTCATTTATTATCTATTAGTCTCAGTTTCCCCATTGGTAAAATGAGGATATTGAACTGAAGCAAAATGGAGTAGTAGATAAAAAGCTGAACTTGGACCCAAGAAGACCTGGGTTAAAAAAAAGCATATCAAATACTTATTGTGTGACCCTGGCCATGTATTTTCACCTTTCTAAATCTGTTTCCTCATGTCTAAAATTAAAGATTTGGAGTCAATGGATGCTAAGGTTCCTTCCAACTCTACCTATTACTAAAAGATCTCTAAGCTTCCTTTCAGGTTTCTTCTGTGCTCTATTCTCTAATTTAGGGAGTATACTCTTGGTGACTGAAATGATGCAGGAATAGGCAAAGTGTGATCCAGGGATAGTGAGGAGTAAACTCATTGAATCCCCACATTGGGGTCACTTTTACTGAAATGTGAGGCTGATATAAGAAGATGATGGGAGAAAGTTCCTAGATTGAGAAAGAGCTGGGAAGTCACAGAGTATCTGTTCTAGTCCTTCATTCTACACATGGGAAACCGGAGGTCTAGAAATGTGAACAAACTTGTTCAAGGTCACAGAGGTCATAAGTGTCACAAATAGGATTTGAACCACATCCTTGATTCCAAAACCACTGTACCCCATGATCTTCCTTAGGCTGCCTGTAGCTAGTTTGTGGAGGGTTTTCAATGCTAAATGATAAAATCTGAATTTTATCCTAAGCCACTGGAAGCTCTTGAACATTTTGAACAGATGCACAATGTTAAGAAGCTTAATCTGTCAATGGTACAGTGTAGGCATTTTAAAGTATTTGAAGAGATCTCATTCAATAAATGCTGAGTAAAGAATATAAAAGAATGGAATGAAACAGTGTTAAAGAGTCAGACTGGACTTGAGGCAGGACTTTCTGACTCACAAGCAGTAAGACAACACAATGCATTACCAAGAGAGGGAACAATGTCAGACTCTTTCTCACTGGGAAGCAACCAACACCCATCCATTCAGCAGGGTATAGACATGATCTTTCCTGGAAGAAGGGGGAATAGACTCTCTGCTTCTTGAGGTAGCTCACAGGCTTCTCATTCTACTATCAGTAGTGAATGTGCAGGATGACAAATTAGCTGTGGAGATGACTTGGCTATCCGACAGAGCAAACTCCTCTGACATGTATTTGATTTCCTAACAAGATTCATTTTACTCCCAATGTCCATTTTAATCTGTTTACATCAATGAAGTTGAAGCAGACTGTGGACGGTGATGTAATTCTGAAGAGTTTCAATCAAAAAAACCAGATAACAAAAAGCAAATGATAAAAAAGACAATAAACATATAATATTCTGATTAAATATTGATGTGGAGATTATGTTTACATTTCCTGGCTTCCCTTCATTTTAGCTGTTATTAGTGGTGTTTCTAAATCATCAAACATTAATATTCTATTTCCAGGGCTCAGTTGGTATTTTTTCCCCCTAGCTTTATGATTTATCAGGTGACTACATAGCTTTACATTTGAAGATTTAACTCCTGAAGGGTAGTGACCAAGCTTGATCTGAGTTTATCTTAAAGATGAGAAAAGTGGAGAGAAGAAGTTGAGAAATTCATTTTTATTCTACCTCAGGAGAAAATAAAAACTAATTGTCCATGCAAGTCAACTCATGCAAATTAGCAAGTAAGTCCCCTCCAGTTATAATGCTAAAAGTTGGAACAAAGGATTAACTCTTAAAGCACCAGAGACCAGTATTATCCTATATCTTTCTCAGATGTCACTGGACTTAAGAAGGGGCAAATTATGAAAGTATCATGAAACTCATATAGTCTTTATACTATAGAAACTCATAGATTTACAAAACTTTTGTAAAAGAATGCTGAACTTAGTCAAGAGTAAATAGATTCAAATACTTCCTCTGGAATTTACTAACTGAAAAAGAAAGTTGTATATCCTCTGTCTTCTCATCTGTAGAATGAGAATAATTATAGCTCCAGCCACACTGAGTTGTAGTGAAGATCAAATGAGATAATGTGCATCAAGAACTATGTAGAGATCTGTTTGTTTGTTTGTTTGTTTGTTTGTTTGTTTGTTTTTTAATCTCATCTACTCCCTTACAAAAAATATGTTCATGGGGTGGCCAGATGCCACAACAGCTAAAAGCACCGGCTCCAGTGTCAGGATGACCTGGGGATCAAATCTGGGCTCAGATACTTAGTACCCACCCAGAAACACCTGGCCATGTAACCTTGAGCAAGTCACTTAAACCCGATTGCTTAGGGGCGGTCAGGTGGCTCAGCAAGTAAGACCACCAGCTCCAGTGTTGGGATGACCTCGGGATCAAATCTGGGCTCAGATACTTAGCACCACACTCAGAAATAACTGGCTGTGTAACCTTGAGCAAGTTACTTAACCCTGGTTGCTTTAAAAAAAAACTTTCATGATGTACATATTGTAAAAATTATTATTTTCATTTTCCAGATGAAGAATATAAAGGACAAAAACATGAAGCCAGTTACCTATGATCATAAAACTAATAAACATTAGGAAAAAACCCACCTAAATGTATGTTCTCTGACTCTAAATTCAGTGTTGTTTCCTTACACCATGCTTCTGCTCTCTCAAGTGGACCACATACCTCCTCCTGAGAGAGTAAGAAGGAGAGTAATGTTATGAATAGTACTATTATACATCTTTAGGGTGTTTTCAATCACCATGAGCTAATGTATTGACTATGAGTAAGCAATGTTTTTTTCTTTCATGCCAACTTTAGAAGATGAATGAATTTTACAATACCAAAAAGGTCTTTTAAGTAGTTCCATTTTCTTGTTGACATTCACAATACTTAGAAAGGAAACTGATTGTTTTTTTTAAGCAATTGGGGTTAAGTAACTTGCTCAAGGTTACACAGCCAGTTATTTCTGGGTGTGGTGCTGAGTGTCTGAGCCCGGGATTCGATCTCCAGGTCATCCCAACACTGGAGCCAGTGCTCTTACTCGCTGAGCTGGCCGCCCCAAGGAAACTGAATATTAACAGTATTTTGTGAGTAGTAATTAAGAAAAATAACACAAATTATCTTTCATGAATACTTACTTTACATATATATATACATGTATTATCTATCTACATCTCTCTATCTATATAATATTCCCATAACACATGTATAATAATAATAGGTAGCAATTATACATGTATAATAATAATAATAGGTAAAGATTTAAGGCTTGTCTTTACAAATATTATGACTTTATCCTTTCTTTATTATCTCACTTTATTCTCCCTGAGAAGTAGGTATTAGTAAATATTGGAGGCAGGATTTGGACTCAGCTCCTCTGGATTCCAAGTCTGGGTATTTTAGCCTCAGTGACACCTAGCTGCTATATGTATGTATATGGATATATTAAAACAAACACAAAAATATACCATGTGTATGTATATATGCATGTGTACACACTGCATCCAAAAAGTCTTAGTATAGTTTTAAATGTTAATAATTTAGCTTTTATAATACACATACATAAATATACATATACATACACACCTGCATATATATATACACATATGTATATTTGTATGCATATAAGAGATTATGTATGTGTATATTTGCATAACCTCTTGCATTTTATGTGACTTTTCAACTTTGCAAATCAATTTTCTAATTTAAAACTCAAGCAATCCTGGAATAGGCATGGTAAGTATTATTATACCCATTTGATAGATGAAAAGAGAGAAAGACAGAGGCAGAGAAAGAGAAGAAAAAACATTAGTGTTTTTTGACCTAATTAAACCTGTTAGAACTTGCATTCTACTGGTAAATCCTTCCAGAGCCAAAGCTCCCTCAATTCCATAGTAAGACATCAGAGTAGAGTTGTAGTGGATGCAGAAGAGGGAATACAGCTCCTTCACCCTGAGGTATAAATGACCTAAAACACATTTCTACAAGATAATGAATTGGAAAGAATGTTAGATATGTGAGAGATCACGTAATCCAAATCTCCTAATTCTAGACCTGAGGAAACTGAGATCCAATGAGAGAAACAAACTTGCCTAGAGTCACACAGTTGACAATTAGCAAAGTTTCAAATTCGGGTCCTTTGCCATGATATCACACGCATACAATCCTCTATCCATTGCTAGAACTAAAAAGGGATTAGTGAAATGTTCAGTTATCCCTATCAGTATTGAAAACAACAGACACTTTTATTTGGCTCATTTATGGGAAAGCTAGGTGGCTTAATAGGAGACACACAAAGGAATACAGAGTTGAAAAATAAGCAGCAATTTGGGAAGGGTAGTAGGGCTTGCTCCTCCCCTTCACACACATAGGAACTAAGGACTAATAATGAAAATTAGGGCAGCACACTGATCTCCCACACTGAGACCAGGCCCAACACTTCTGAAGAGAGTCTGGGACAGGTTAAAGGAGGGAGGAAGCCAGGAACTTCGTCTAGGTCTCTCACATGTAAGGGCCTTCAAACCATGGCAAGAGGAAAGAATCCATGACTTTCTTTCAAGTTTCTACTTTGAGAACCATTTGACACATGGTTCCATCAAACTTTCAGTAAGTGTGCTAGGCTAGGGTGGCCAGGTAGCACAGCGAGTAAGAACACCAGCTCCAGTGTCAGGATGACCTGGGAATCGAATCCGGCCTCAGACACTTAGCACCCACCCAGAAACACCTGGCCGTGTAACCTTGAGCAATTTACTTAACGCCAATTGCTTAGGGGCTGCCAGGTGGCTCAGTGAGTAAAAGCACTGGCTCCAGTGTCAGGATAACATGGGGATCAAATCTGGGCTCAGATACTGAGCATCACACCCAGAAATAACTGGCCATGTAACCTTGAGCAAGTTACTTAACCCCAATTGCTTTAAAAACTTGGGGCGGCCAGGTAGCACAGCAAGTAAGAGCACCGGCTCCAGTGTCAGGATGACCTGGGGATTGAATCCCGGGCATTGCTTTAAAAAAAAAAAAAAAGAGTGCTAGCCAATGCTTCAAGATGAATCAGGTAAAGGGGCTGTTCCAGATATTTTATAGGGTATGGAATGGAAGGGAATAAGCATTTATATAGTACCTACTATGTTCCAGGCACTGTGCTAAGCATTTTACATCTCATTTTATCCTCACAACCTTGGAAGGTAGGTGCTGTTGTCATCTGCATTTTAGAGTTAATGAAACTGAGGCACAGAGAGGTTAAGTGACTTACTCAGGGTTACACAGCTAGTAGGTGTCTGAGGCCGATTTGAACTAGTCTTCCTAAATTCAGGCTCTCCCCTCTACCTACTCTGCAATGTAGCTGAAATTGTATCCATTCCACTTGTTCTTATTGGTTTTCCACTGACAAAGTTATAGTCAGGAAGATGTCAATTAGTCAGGAAACAGAAAGTTTCTAACTTGGAAGACTGATATATAAAACTTTTCAGTTCTAGAATATTTCAGAGAAAAAAAAGCAACACAAAAGGGAAAAGAATCAGTCAAGGGAAGGTAGAAAGAAAATTCCTAGGACAGGAATTTTTTTTTTTATCTTGATAATATTTTTTTTACAATTACATAGTTTTTAACATTCATTTCTGCAAGATTTTGAGAACCAAATTTTTTCTCCCTCCCTCCCTTCCAATTCTCCTCCCCAAGACACCAAGCAATCTGATATAGTTTATACATGCACAATCATGTTAAACATATTTCCACATAAATCATGTTGTGAAAGAAGAATCAGAACAAAAGGGGAAAAAAGCACAAGAAAAAATAACAAAAAAACAAATAACCTGCCCTAAAAAAGTGGAAATAGTATGCTTCAATCTGCATTCAGACTCCATGTTTCTTTCTCTGGTTGTGAATATCATTTTCCATCAGAAGTCTTTTGGAATTGTCTTGGATCATTAATTTGCTGAGAAGAGTTAAGTCTGTCATAGACTGATCATTGTACAATGTTCCTGTTATTATATACAATGTTTTCCTGCTTCTGCTCACTTCACTTAGCATCAGTACATGTAAGTCTTTCCAGTTGCTTTTTTTTTTCTGAAATCTACCTGCTCATCGTTTCTCATAGAACAACATTATTCCATTACATTCATATACCGCAACTTGTTCAGCCATTTGGTGGCCGTGCCCTAAATTTCTCATTCTTAGCCACCACAAAAAAAAAAAATAAACAGGTTTCTATAAATATTTCTATACATGAGTCCTTTCCCTTTTTATTATTTCTTTGGGATGCAGACCTAGTAGTGGTATTGCTTGGACAAAGGGTACCCATGGTTTTATAAACTTTTGGGCATATTTCCAAATTGCTCTCAAGAATATTTGTTATCGGTTCACCACTCCACCAACAATGCATTGATGTTCCAACTTTTAGCGCATGAATTCTTAGACTTTTTTTGCATTGTGGATGCTTTTGGCAGTCTGGAAAAGTTATAGATCTTTTTCAGAATAATTATTATAAATGAATAAAGTAAAATATATACATTTAAAAAAGAAACAGGAGAGGGAAAACTATGACCTTGGGGACACATGTGACCCTCTAGGTCCTCAGTGGGGCCCTTTGACTGAATCCAAACTTCACAAAGTAATTCCCCTTAATAAAAGGATTTGTTTTATAAAACTTGGACTGAGTTAGAAGATGCTACTCAAGGACCTAGAAGGTCAAATGTGTCCTTAAAGCCCCAGGTTCCCCACCCCTGAAAACCAATTAGATTAAAACAGTTATCTATATAACTATGTCTCTATCCATATATGGATTAAGACACAGATAATATAAACAAGTTTACTTACCCCATATGAAGAAAAACTAGACCTGAACAAAACAGAGGTTCCCCTCCCCCATAATCGGATTCTCTCCTTCTACAGATAGTGTGACAAGGTTAAGGTAGCTGATGTTACAGTGAGTAGAGTACTAGGTCTGGAATACAGGAAGATCTGAGTTCAATTGTAGCCTGAGACACTTGGGCAAGTCATTTACCCTTTGTCTTCCTCACTTTTCTCATCTTTAAAATGGGTAAAATAAAGCACTATTCACTAGAGTTGCTATGAATATAAAACAAGATATGTGTAAAGTGTTTTTGCAAACCCAAAATCACTCTGAAAATGGTATCTCTTATTATGACTAGTTTCTTGGACTTTTAAGTCAGTAAGGCCTATGCTAAATTTTTTCCTCTGACATTTTCTGCCTGCGTGATCATGGGCAGTCACATAATGTCTCTGAAAGACAGAGTTTCCTTATTTTTAGAATGAGGATAAGAAAATTTGTAGCAACAGTATCACTAGTTGTGACAATTTTTAAATGAGATCAATCAATTGACATATTGATATGTACCTTTCCCAGGCATCATGAAAAAGTTCATAATTCTAGGGACAAAAATACTGAAGTGATAATAACATCCTTGTTTTTAAAGAACTAATATTTTATTCTTTGTTGTGGAGGAAGTCAGAGGCCAGATATAATCTGCTCACAAATTAGTAAATTCAGAGTATTTCAAAGTGAATAAAAATGTTTTATGTTTTGGGGCACAAAAATAGAGGAGATGGGAAAGGTCTCTTAAAGAACTTAGCACTGGGAAGGTACCAAAATAGGTCAATTCAGTGGGTCAAAGAGTATAAGGGAAAATGATGTGTGAACAACTTGGAAAGAGAAGCTAAAGCCACATTCTGGATGGTGTAAATAGAAAGAAGAAAGGAATTATGAGCCAATGAAAGTTTCTTACCAAAGTGATTTTTCCAAAAGCCTAAGTCTGATGAGTCTCTCTCTCTCTCTTTTGGAGGGGGAAAGGCAAGGCAATTGGGGTTAAGTTACTTGCTCAAAGTTACATACTAGTTGTGACAAGTGTCTGAGGCTAAATTTGAATTCAGGTCCTTCTGATTTCAGGGCCGGTGTTATATTCACTGCACCACCTAGCTGCGTCATCACTCTTCTATTCTAAGAACTTGAGTTGCTCCTGGTTTCTTCCAGGAACAAAATATACACTCCTCTGTTTGGCATTTAAAACTCTTTTCTATCTAATCTATTTTCTAAGGTCTTTTAGACTTTATTCTCCTCCATGTACTCCAATATCTACCTATACTGATGTACTTGCTCTTCCTGGCATTAAAGACTCCATCTGCCTCCTCCATTCTTATTCTCCAACCTCCTCGCTTCCCTGGGTTCCTTCCAGACTAACAGAATCACACCTTCTACATAATGCCTTCCTCAACCCCCCACCCCCACCCCTCCCTAGCTAACTGTCTTCCTATTGAGATGACCTTCCATCCACTTTGGATACATCAAGTTGTCTTCTCCAGTAGAATGTTAGCTTGTTGAGAAGTAGAACAGTTGTTCTGTCTTTCTTTGCACTCCCAGCTATTAGCATAGTGTCTGGACCATAGTAAATGCTTAATAAATACTTGTTGACTGATTGACAGGGAAGTGACATTGTCAGACTTGCTTTTGACAGCTCTGCAAGATATGGATTTTAGAGGGGAGAAACTAGGTTGAAAAGACCAATTAGGAAGCTATTGCAATAGTCAGAGGAAACATGGTTTTATATCATTTTAGTGAAGACTGAAGGTTGTGATGTTGTTGAGGTCAAAGACACAGGACTCGACAACTGGTTGTATGTGTCCAATGTATATAAATCTAATGCATATATTTTGAAACTTTAAATCACCAAATAAATATCAGTTATTTTTCTTATTCCACCTGTATTTTTTCTGGGAAACAGCCCTCAAGTGACCCTTACCCTTCTAGCTGTCTCTAGGTGGAGAGATAGCATGGATAGTTTCAGGACATGTGTGTGTGAGTGTGTGTGTGTGTGTGTGTGTATGTATAGCCTAGTACAGCATTCTGTACGTAGATAGGAGGAAATTTGAATGTTTGGTGAATTTCTTCATTGACTTGCAAATTAGGAAAGGAGAAAGGAATGTTTAAAAGCTGAGATAAATACGGAAACAAGCATTTCAAAAACTACTGGACACAAAGAAGTCCAGGAATGAACTCCAAGGGAGAAAGAAAAGGTAGAACAGAAGGGATGATCCAGGAAAGGGGGAAGACAAAATTGAATAGATTCATATGAAGAATTGGTCATAAAGAAATAAAAGTAAGAAAATAGAATCATCAAAAAAATGATGAAGGTTTTATCTAAATATACAAAACTTCTGAGGTCTAGAAAAGCTAAAGTATAAGCAAAGAACTAAAATATACACAACTTTTCAAGCTTAGTGCATTTTATTTCAACTAAATGGTCCAGGATATAGTCATTTCTGCCTTTCCAGTAAGGGGGAGCATATGGTGCTGAGCAGGTCACAATGGGAAGATAATGAAGATGGGTTGAAAGCAGGAAAAGCCTGAAAGGAAACCTAGAATCATGAAAGACACATTTTCTTGACTTACAGATATGGTCACTGACCTACACTGATGTGGAGGCTAGTTAAGATGCTATGTCATCTATGTGAAGTGCTTAAAGTATATCCTAAGCTTATCTTCAGTTAGTGTAAGCACTGACTTCCTGTCATCGCTGTGCCAATAACAGAGCTGTAAGCATCTCTATGGCTTCTCGATATCTATCCCAGACCACGTATCCTTCCAGCCTTCCCTTTCCCAATCCTCACCTCCACACATGCACACATGCATTCATGCACACACACACACACATGCATATACACATTTCTTTTTGCATCCTGTGGCCCCATGAACAGTAATGACATAAGACTCACATTTATGGAAAGGATGAATCAATCAATTGTCCTAGGGCTCCATTCACCACACCTGTAACTTCCTGAATCCAAACAACCCTTTCTTGACACCATTCCCCTTCTCTTTTTCTCTTAGAATATAAGCTTCTGGATACCAGAGGTCATCTTAAATTTTCTATCTATATCCCCCAAATATAATTAAGCACCAAGTAAGTGATTTTTTCCCCACTTACTTGATGGAACTAATCTTTTTACTGTAAATTTATTAAACCAAATCTACAATTGCTTTTGAACATCTCCTGGGGGGTAGAGGGTCAAGTAGACAGTTCCTTTGCTTTCCCTTAGCAATCAGATTCTGAATCTTGCAAAGGTTCCTGGCAATAGAATGATTGAATATCAATATTATGATTGCTGTGGTGGTAATCTATTATTAATAATCACTTTCTGGGCACCCAGACTATATGAAGCATGAAGCCACCCAAGCAAGTGGTTGAACAGGAAGATAAAGTGAGAGATATGGGCTATTTGACTAGAAAGGGATAATGATCACCAATGAGCACTTTCTTAGATATTACATCATTAGGCCAGGAGTCAGATCTAAATTCTAGTTCTCATCCTAGGTGAAAAAAGGCAGATCACTGTAACTTTCCCTGTCTCAAGTTATTCACCTGTCAGAGCAGATAATAACCCTTACCCTGCCACCTTATAGGGCTAGTGTGCAGATTAAATGAAATGACAAGGAAAATTTATTTGAGAGAAACAAAGTGCTTTACAAATGCACGTAAAAATTAGAGTTGACAGTGACAAATGCAAAAGCAGTGATTAATGATAATACTATGTTGAATGCCTGAAATAGGCCCTTCCCATAACTCCTCTTATGTAGAGTTGCTTGTTTATCCATAGACTAAGGATTAAAGGGGGAAATAACCTCTTCTGGTTGAATGAGAACTGGATTATGGAAAGAGGTGGGAGGACTCACTTCTATTTCCAAGTCTCCTGCTGATTCACTCTACGATGTTGGGTCCTGGGACCATAATATTATAGAATGATAGATTTATAACTAAAAGGGACAGTTGGAATCATCAAAGTCAGGCTCCCTTTTACTAATGAGGAAAATGTAGATCAAAAACGGTAAGATATAATACAGTTTGTGTCATATGTGGGATTCCAACTCAGGCCTTCCTGTTTTTAAGTCCAATGTGCTATCCAATATACTGTGCTCACTTCATCTCTACCTTCCTTACTTAGAGAATGAGAGGAGGGGAGGGCATAGATCATAAACTTAGAAATGGAAGATCATAAACTAAGAACTGACTTAGAGGTCATTTATTTCAGTGCTCTCATTTTACAGAAGAAAATCTGGGGTCCATAATAACTTAAATCAACTTCCTAAGGTCATAAAGATAGTAGAATTTGAATCCAGGTACTTCAGCGTAAATTCAGTTCTCTTTCCCTTGTAGGGTACCTCTCGTGGTGGACTATAGTTTTAGTTCTGAAAATCTTTGGTCCTAAGATGAATTCATGCCACATCACTATCTGACCTTATTATGCTTACATTTCTGACTACCCATCCCCCATCTCTATTTAGAAATAATCTTTAAGTCTACCATACATGGAACCAATGACAAATCCTAGTTCCAAAATTTACCAACAGGCCAACAATGGCATGTGGCTGAGAAACTTATTTGTTGTAGCAATAATAATAACTGCATATAAATATTTATATGTACATATATACATATATGTTGCTTTAATATTTGCAAAACATTTAAATATGTCTCATTTGATAACTACCACAATCATCTGTGGCAAAGTAGATTGGGGATGAAGAAGCCAACTAAGTGTCTAAAGTGATTTGTCAAAGTTCACATAGTAACTTGTATTAATATTTTCCCATCCTTTAACTTCAGCACTATCAACTGCCCCACCTACCTTCTTTAAAAGTGTTAGTTTCATCCCTAAGTCCTTTTGACAAGTCTAAATCTCAGTTTACCCATCTATGAAAGAATTTTAGCTTCTTTATCACATGGTGCTAGAAGGGTTAATGAGATGTGACTTTGAGCTCCCTGCATGTAATAGACAGGAGAGGGAAGCAGGAATTATTAAAGTCTTGAGTAAAGAGGTGTTTCAGGGTTTGTGTCCACAGATGTTAAGATGCTGAAATAATTCATCATAGTTCAACTTTGAGATCAGTGGCTAAGCTTTGTTAAAACCCCTGATGGGGTGTAATTATGCAAGCATCCAACAGCTGAGTTTCTGAGTTTACTTTTCCCTAACCCTTTGGACTTTTTATAATTGTAGAAATCCATGCACAGTCCTTTTCCCTTTGTGCCATTTACATGTGTTAATTTCATTCTGTGGTGCAGGGTCTAAACTGCATAGCCATAGGCACCCTAAAAATCAATCAGTCAATAAACAAAAATGCTGAGATTTTGACCACAACCACCTTTATAATTAAAAAATACCCATCTATTCTCCAATATTCTCATTTTTTGAAAAATATAAGCCCCCAGTAAATTAACTGTGGACAACAAATTGCTTCTCTTCACAGTAATAACTACAAGCAAGGATCTAGTAACATAATAGCAAAATAATAAAAATAACAACACAGGTAATAATAGCATTTATGTAGTGCTTTAAGGTTTTTGAAGTGGTTTACATATGTTATCTCATGTAGTTCTCACAATAACTTTGTGAGGTCACTGCTAACCTTATTCAATTTTTACAGATGAGGAAACTAAGACTGACAAATGATTAATGACTTAACAGCTAGTAAGTGTCTAATGTGGCATTTGAATTCAGTTCTCTGTGTCCCATGAATTTAGTCAAATAGCATTGTCAAATACAGTAACTCATAAAGCAAAAGCCTCATGAGCAGTATTCTCACTCATAAAGTGGACAGAAGCAGCAGTGGTACTTGAGCCCTAGAGCTGTTTTCAGATCAAAATTCCATTTTTATTCATAAGAGGAAAGGTTGAAAGTAGTAAAACGTACAATTCTTCCACCATTCTGTATCAGGGTTGCATTTAATGCTGCAAAGCTTCCTGTGTGACCTCATGAAGAAAAATAAAGCCTGTAAAGGAAGTGGGAAGAATACAATAAAAGGAAAATTCTTGAAGGCTATTCCTGCAGACATGAGTTCTGGAAAGTTCTATGATTATGGATATGATTTCAGTCTAGCTGAGAGCCAGCCTAGTTACCTGTAGAGAATCTCCAGAGATAAGTGGAGTGCCTAGTTGGTGAAGCATTCATTGGCAACCCAGGAAGCCAAGAGAAATACAAAATGATCCTAAGTTCACTCTTCTAAAGTGGCTATTGCAGAAAAGAGGGGACAGAATGTTAAACATCACACAATTCACACACATAAAGGAGTTCAAGGGGAAAAAATATGAAAACAAATGGCTACAAGGATGAATAAAACAAGCTCCTGTCATTTCTACTGGTGATAATATATGAATTTGGAATAGCAATATAGAAAGACATATGGCAAAGGCACTGCTGAATTTTAGTTCTATCTCTTGGTCATCAGATCATGGCTTCCTATATTTGACATGCTGTTTTAAGAGAAAAAAAAAACATAAAGGTAAGAAGGAGCAGTATAGAAAAATAGAAGTTTAGCCTAACCTAATCAGTTCATTTCTTTTTCCATTTATTAGGAAAAGATCAATTCAGGGAGGGAGAGAAAGGGATATTCAAATTAGTTGTTGGCCTAAATTCACCAATAGGGCAACTTAATACAGATTTCAGTTAGTCTGTCACAGTGATGCCCAGTAATTAATGTTAACAAAAACTCAGTGATTCCATTATGTCTCTCAGATCTTGGCTGCTAGCCCTGTAAGTTTAGAACCCTGAAAGTTAAATAATCAAGGCTTAGAGAAAACTGTCTCAGTCTCACATCATTTTGATTCATTGAATTCAATAAATTTCAATGAGTAACATAACTTCCAAGCAGATTAGTATTTGTGTTGGCTAGCCAGTACTTTCTCTCTCCCTTAGGAAAGTTTACAAGGAAAATAAAAGTAAAATGAAAGAGCTGGCGTATATGAGTCTATAGGTATGTTTATTTTTCTTACGTGTTGGGTGTGTGTGTGTGTGCATTTGCGTGTGTGTGTGTATCTATGAAATCAGGGCAAAGCAGGTGTCCAATAAGAAAACATCAAATAGGCCCTAACCTTCTCATAATATGTAGTTTCTGACGATTTTGTAAGAAGGTCCTTTTACTTATATTTACCAGTGTTTTGTGAAGTTGACTGGCCATTTCATTTGAATGTTGAACCCTTGTAGATGTAGCCAGAAGACTAGAATTAAAGGCAACTTCAATATATCATTGTGACTTTTAAGAACCCTTTTGTCCAAATGTATTCCATCAAGTTTTTCTTGTAAGTTAATTGTTTCTACTTGTAGGCAACTAGGTGGTAAAGTAGATAATGTGCTGGAATTCAGGCTACTTCTACCTATGTAACCCTTGAGCAAGTCCCTTAGCCTCTATCTGCCTCAGTTTCCTCTACTATAAAATTAGGCTACAAAAGCATCTACCTCCCAGGGTTACTGTGAGGATTAAATAAGATGATACTTTTAAAGAGCTTTACACAGTGTTTGTCACGTAGCAGCCACTATTATAACTGCTAGCTGCTCTTGCTTTTTCTCCTCCTACCATCCCTGCTTCTTTTTCTGCTGCTACTACTGAGGTTGCTGCTACTACTGTACCACTACTGTTACTATATCATAATGTCGGGATCCAAATGGTTGTTAAATATTCCACTTTTTGAGCTTATGTCCATGCTCATTTATACAAAGTTACTCTTTTAAAATATAAATACTTGGTCCACCCAATGCACATATGCTGAAAAAGTATTGTATTATATTATTATTAGAATTATATATTATAATTCTATGATCCCTTCCTCATTTTACAATTCTCTAATGAGTTACTATTATATTCCAGTTTTTAGGTATATATCTTATCCCCGATGATAGGCCAGAAGATCCTTGGAAGTAGGATATTTGTCATATTCATCTTTGAATGTCTTCTAACACTTGTAAAAGCACTAAGCTCTTAGCAAATTTTTATTGTTTGTTGAATAAATCACACTCTTTTTCCATCTGCTCCAATTATATCCAGCTGGAGCCAGAAGATACTTCACATCCATTCCCTTTGACATTTTGGGGAATTTTGACATTTGCCCTGCCTCCAAACCCCCACCAAACACCCATTCTACCTCTTGCTCTCAGAAGAGAAAACACTAAATCAATCTTCACTCTGCTTCTGGAAAGGGGTGATAATGGCTTGCCCTGTGATTCCAATCACTATACAGTTACTTACAAGGGAAAACAAACTAGCAAACACCTTCTTTGGCCAGCATTCACCTGTGTTTTCTGTCCCCTTCTCATTCTGTGTAAGGGTCCAAATGTATTTCATCAAGTTTTTTTCTTGGAAGTCAATTGTTTCTACTTGTAGGCAACTAGGTGGTAAAGTAAATAATGTGCTGGAATTCAGGCTACTTACTACCTATGTAACCCTTGAGGGAAGGGACTCCTTTACTTTCATGCCTAACATCTCTCCATTTATTATTATTTACTGATTCATTCCACAGGATTGTTGTGAGGAAAGTCCTTCTGAACTTCCCATGCAGAATATAAGCATGAGTCTATCCTCCTTCACTGTACCAAATCCTGTGATCTTATCGATAGGCGTTGTGATCTCATCAATGAGGGTAGTCTCTCTGTAAGCAAAGAGCAAAAATAAGAAAGATCAGTCTCACAGAAAACTGAATGAAGAAAGGATCACATAGGCAAATGTGACTGACAGTGACAAAGTCTGCAGAGAAGTCAAGGAAGAAGAGGATTGATAAAGGGTCCTTGGAGAGAACAGTTTCAGTCAAACAATGAAATCCAAAGCCAGAATATAGAGAGTTAAAAAGAGAACAGAGGAAAGGAAACAGAATCTGTAGGTGACTATTCAAGGAGTTAGCCATAAAAGGGAGGGGAGATATGAGATAACAACTAAGGGAGAGGAACAAAAGAAGTGACAGGTGTTTTTGTTTGTTTGTTTTTGAGGATTGGGGAGATATGAAAATGTTTGTAGGCAGTAGGGAAGCAGCCAAAAGACTTCAGTTTAGAGATAAGTCAGAGGTTGAGAATGATAGCAAAATCTAATGAAAAAGATGGGATAGAATGGGATCTTTTGAACACATAGAGGGGGTTTTCCTTGGCAAAGAGAAGGATCGCTTGTAAATGTGAGAAAGTGATGAAAGAGGAGAAAGTTACAGAAGAAAACTTATATTTATGTGAGATGTAGAAGAAGGAGAAGGAGCTCTCTGTGAATGATCTCAGTTTTGTTTTTGTCTTTTTTTTTTAATTGAAATAGGAGAAAAGGATCTCATCTGAGAGGGGAAGGGAAGGGGAAGCCATGGGAAGTCTGCAGAGAAATTAAAATGTTTGGGAAAAGCTGTTATGATGAGTGAGCTAGCAAGTCAATTAAGGTCACATAAAAGGATTGTCTAGCAGTCATCAGATTTGGGTTAAGACTATTTAATGGGAATTTTTATTGGGCCCAGGTAGCATGATTTCATAATGTTCACTAGTTTAATTGAGCAGTGTCTGAGTAATATCAAAAGCATCAACGAGTAAGGAGTTATCAAATGCTTAAACTTAGTAGGACAAGTTGGGCAATAGTCTGAGTAGGCAAAGGACTTGAAAGAAGAGAATGATTGTAGGGTTTAACTGGTTCACTGAGGGGTCAGGATGGGAAAGAAAAAGACAAAGGCCCAACATATTAACTTCATGATGTCATTCAAGAGAAGTAGTATAAAGGATATTGTCAAAGAAATGTCTGAACAGAAATTATATATATATACATATAAATGTATTTGTATATATAATATTTGTATGTGCACACACATATTGTATGTAATATGGATCTGTTTTTATTTTTTAAAAGGATACAAATTACTGTTATCATGGTCCATAAACAGCCCTACTGTACTTGTGCATCATTATATAACAAAAGATAACATAAACATTTGAGTTTAAACTGTAAATATCACACTGTACCTGTTCTATGCTGACAAATCATGTTATAACCAAAATTAGTGTAAATTAATGAACTTACTGTTGTCATGATGCCCTGTTTGGTTCTCTATAAATCTAGTCATCAGTGACCAAGTGTGGATGCTTCCTCACCTCTTCACAACCTGTTGACATCAAGAATAAAGAGGTAAGAATTCCTTATCTCTTGCTCCATTGTCATTTTTCCATCTCGGTTAATCTAGAGTGAACCTGCCAGGAGAGGAGCTCTGGCTTTATACACACACACACACACACACACACACAAAACCAGCTTGCTTGGTTGATTCAACTTTTCCTTTGATGTGGTCTGTGCATTTTGTAGGTGCAGATTACACATGTAATAAGAAAAGCTAAACGATATGAGAACTAAAAATAAAACAAAATAATATTACAGCAGATATTACTCAGGAATGTCTGATTAAGTAACAAATGTGAAAACAAGAGAGGGAAAGGACATCTTATTTTTTAGTTAAGAGTTAAGGCTTGAAGGGCAACTAGGTGGCGCAGTGAATAGAGAGCACCCTCCCTCAAGCTAGATTCAGACACTTGACACTTACTAGCTTTGTGACCTTGGGTGAGTCACTTAACCCCAAATACCTTGCTTTCCTCTCTTAAAAAAAATAAAATATGGTTTTTTAAAGAGTTAAGGCTTGAGGCTGAGCCAAGATGTCAAAGTAGAGAAAACTGAGCCCTACCAACATTCTTCTCCAAATGACTTTATAATAATGCATCACATCAAATTCTAAAGTGGCAGAGCAAATAGCAGTTCAGAGTGAGACATTCTTCTAGCTCAACACAACCTAGGAGATTAAAAAGAGAGATTTGTGACACATGGGGAGGAGACTAACCTGGGCTACATGTGGATGAAACACTAGTGTTGGGACCAAGTGGTTATCACAGAAGCAGCAGGAGCTTCAGGAGACCTCAGTCAAGGCATGGTAAGGGCATCTGGCAACTGATCAGAAAGAGATTACATGGTACTGCTTTGCTAGAAATGGATGAAGGACCAGATGCTATGTGGCACTTCCTTACACCCACTCTTTGGCACTTGCTTATACTCACTTCTGGACCATATTTCAAGAACAGAGAGGAGCACTTTCAGTCAAAAGGGAATGGGAGAACTGAGGGGCTTTCTGCAGAAAGGCATAAGGGACCCTGAGTAACAGGATTATTTTCAGTCCCAAAGAAGGAAGGGATGTGAAGAGAAGGGCTGACTGCAATTCAAAGGGATCAGACATCCTCCTTGTGTAAGGATCATGTTTCAGACCAGCAGTAACCACACCCCTCCCCAGATCACATCACCTTGGTCGCACCAAAAACTTCCAACGCCTAGAACTAGCTCTGCAAACAGCAGTGCAAAAGAGACTAAAGTTTGAGACATAGCCCCTCCCCGCCATGATAGAAACAGGCAAGATTACTACAAAATTTCAAATCAAGAAATAGGATAGAAACAACAAAAATTAAACTGAGCACAAAAAACTACTGTCATGACAGAAAATATCAAGACACAAACTCAGAAGACAATGAAGTCAGAATAGTGATAAGCAAAACTTAAGGAAAAAAATGTAAACTGGATATGAGTCCAACGATAATTCCTAGAAGAGCTAAAAAATGAGTTTTACATCAAATAAGAGTGGCAGAAGAAAAATTAGGTAAATAAATGAAAGCAAAGGAATAAAATTACAAAAATTCATGTGGTCTGTGTAATTTGATTAAAAAGGCATAAAATTACTGAAGAAAATAATTCTCAAAGAACAGAACTTACCAAATGGAAAAAGAAGTACAAAATCACACTGAAGAAAATATTTCCTTAAAAATTTGAAATGGACAAGTGGAAGCTGCTCAATGAGACATCAAGAAACCATAAAAGAAAATCAATACAATTAAAAAAGAAGAAAATGTGAAATATCTCGCTGGAAAATAGATCAAGGAAAGGTCATTTAAAAATTACTGAACTGCATGAAAGCCATGATCAAAGAAAAAGCCTAGATACCATGTTTCAAGTAATTATGAAGGAAAACTCTCAGTATCCTAGAACCAGAGAATAAAATACAAATTAAAAGAAATCACTGATTACCACCCAAAAGAGGTATCAAAATGAAAATTCCTGGAAATATTTCCACCAAATTTCAAAACTAAAAGATTAAAGAAAAACTATTTCAAGCAACTAGAAGGCAACCTTTCAAAACCCATGGAGCTACAGTCAGAATCACATAAGATCTAGCAGCTACCACATTAAATGAATAGAAGGCTTAGAAGGCAAAAGAGCTGGGATAACATCCAAAAAATATTGTAGCCAGCAAGTATGAGTATCATACTTCAAGGGAAAAAATAAATTTGATAACTTTCAAGCATTTCTGATGGAATAGGATAGGATAGGATAGGATAGGATAGGATAGGATAGGATAGGATAGGATAGGATAGGATAGGATAG
>NW_027187325.1:4564871-4626609 GCF_028583685.1 Petaurus breviceps papuanus | reverse complement strand
ATAGGATAGGATAGGATAGGATAGGATAGGATAGGATAGGATAGGATGTGATGCGATGCGATGCGATGCGATGTGATGTGATGTGATGTGATGTGATAGGATAGAATATGATATGAAGAGACAGGACAGGATGGGCTGGGACAGGTCCAAATGGAAGAGAAGAGAAAGAGGAGAAGAGAAAGAGGAGAAGAGAAGAGAAGAGAAGAGAAGAGAAGAGAAGAGAAGAGAAGAGAAGAGAAGAGAAGAGAAGAGAAGAGAAGAGAAGAGAAGAGAAGAGAAGGGAAGGGGAAGGGAAAGGTGAAGGGAAGGGGAAGGGGAAGGGGAAGAGCTGAATAGAAAATTTTACTTTGAAATACAAGACTCAGGAGAAACATAAAAAGGTAAACATGAAAAATAGATCATAAGAGATTCAATAAGGGTAAACTTAACTTTTGTATATGGGAAGATGATAAATCTGTCTTCCAGGAATTTTATCATTATTAGCACATTTAGATTCTATATAGAAAGGGTACAATGGTGAGTTGATTATGTTGGGATGATGTAAAAAATGAATAGATTAGAAAAGGGGATGCCCCTGGAGAAGAGAGGAGAGGAAGAATAGAGGAAAAATACCTTTGAAAAAGAGGAATGCAGAAAAGAACTTTTGAAAGGGAGAAGAAAATGGTGTGTGGGGGGGGGGCAGTGATGAGCCATGTTTTAAACTCACATATCAAAATTGGTTCAAAAAGGCAAATTGATATAGCAATAAGACAAGAACAAATATTGAAGGAATGAAAATAGTCAATGAAGAAGCAAAACTATTAATCTGCCAATGATATGATAGTATTCTTAGAGAACCCTATACAATCAACTAAAAAGTAGTTGAAACAATTAACAACTTCAACAATGTTTCAAAATATAAAATCAACTACATAAGTCATCAGAATTTTTGTAAATTATCAAAAACAATGAACAGGAACAATATTCAGGCAATATGAAATATTTAGGAATATACCTGCAAAGACAAATCCAAAGATAGAATTAACACAATTACTAAATGTTTTTCACACAAAGACATATCTAAACAACTGGGATAATATTAATTGCTCTTCTCTAGGCCCAGCCAACATAATAAAAATGCTAATTCTACCTAAGTTAACTTACTTATTCAGTGCCATATCAAACATGATTTTATAGATCTAGAAAACAATAGTAACAAAATTCATCTGGAAAAACAAAAGGCCTAAATTATGAAGGGAATCAGTGAAAAAATCTGAAGGAAGGCAGACGTGTTGTTCCAGATTTAAAAATATATTATAAAATGGTAATCATTAAAATAATCTGATACTGATGTAGAAATTTAGTGATGGATCAGTGGAATATATTAAGTTCACAATATATGGGAATAAATGACCATAGAAATCTAGCTTTTATAAACCCAAAGATCTAAGTTTTGGGGGTAAGAACTCACAATTTCTGAAAAATTATTAGGGAAATGGAAAGTAGTTTGGCTGAAATTAAGCATAACATATACTACTTCATCCCATATACTATGATGAATGAAATCTGAAATAACTGAGGAATCAAAGGTTCAAGCTCCATAGCATATTGATTTATTAAGCAATGAATGTCAATTGCTTAATAAATCAGGATCAGCCCTTAGCTTGACACTGGACCTCATAATAAAGGGGAAAACTGATTTTTTATGAATTAAAAGAAAAAAAAAGGTAAGACATAAACCATGATAAAAGAAATTAGGTAATTTGATTGTTAGTTAGAGGAAAGATGGGAGCCATAGACAGTTTTCTTGACTTCTGTCACTGGACACCAAGGACTCTGGATTAGAGAATGAGGTTCATGATTTTGCACAGCCCTACCTCGTATTCACACTTAAGTCAAGATATTACCTTCCTGATGTGATTGGTCTTCTTCAAGAATGAAAGACAAGCAATAATGTATGAGTAGTAGTAACTGCCCTCTGGGGACCCAACCTGCCAGTTTGAGATGGGGGAATGTTATTATTTCTTCTTCTTCTCTTCCTCCTCCTCCTCCTCCTTTTTTCTCCTTCTCCTTCTCTTTCTCCTCTTTTTTTTTCTCCTTCTCCCCCTCCTCCCTCTTCTTCTTCCATATGTGGTCCATTTCTTTACTTGGGGCATCATACCCTTACATGTGGGTGCTCAGTCAAATGCAATATAATTGTTAGTCACATATATTGAAAGATATTATCTTGTGGTGTGGTGGCTTTTTTTTTTTAAAATTCTATTTTGTTTTGAAAAGCTGAGACATTTTATTCTTTGTCCTGTGTAGTTTTCATTTGTGATTTCTTGAAATATAGCTCTGAAAAAAAATGGCTTTGAAAAAGACTATAGTAATTCAAATGTTACTTTTCAACTACTATGCCTTTAAACTTAAATCACTCTGACTTTCTTTGCATGCCAATAGTAGACACCAGCCCAAGCTGCAATTGCTCATTTTGGGGGTTTTGATGTTGAGAATGAATGGAAACAGCAATTGTTTTCTTTTCTGGCCAGAAACTCCAAGAATCTTTTCTTCTCAGATTGATCCTTTTGTGATGTTAAGTGAGGTCATCTTTTTTCTCAATCCTTACCTAGTCTTTAGTCAATGAATGGACATGCCCTCAGACAAATTGAGACCTGGAAAAGGCCTTAATTTTAAAAATGCCAAGTCCAAACACTGCATCCTGAGACATAGTGAGTTTTCTTTACATTTTTCTTGTCACTGAACTTTGATGACTATGGAGGAGAGAGTAACGCTCATGAGTTAGTGCAGCTCTGCTTCAATTAACTCAAATTCATGTGCAAATCAAGATATCACCTTCTTGATATTGTTGGTCTTCTGAAAATAAAGCACAAGTAACAACAAAAGGAAAGATGATGGATTTTTAAAGTTTAGAAATGGGAAGCATGAGTTTTAATTGAGTTGGGAGGGAATAAGTGGTTTTTTGATGCTGATTAAAGCATCCACACTCATTTTATGAAACAACATTTGGATTATATCATCAATTTTCCCATAAATGAATTGCAGATAAAAAGCAAGGTGGAGGATAGTACATGTGGCAGCACAAGAGGGCATCAGCATTTATAAGATGAATCCAATTGGTTCTCTCCATTCTCCTACAAAAGACCAACTCCATTTTGTAAGTAGTCTTCACTCTATATCATCAATACCACATAAGGTCAAAATGGATAAATGATTTAGACATGATATCACAAATAAATTAGGGGAAAAATGAATTATGTACTTGTTGGATCCATGAATTTATGAATAAGGGAAGAATTTATGATCATACAAGAGACTGAGGGGATTGCAGGAGGAAAAAAATCGCACAATTTTGTTTATATGAAATTTAAAAGTTTTGTACCAACAAAACTAACATAGCAATTCTGTAGTTGATAAATGATAAAACAGTATGAACAGGTGGTTTTCAGAAGAAAAATAAAGCTACCAGTAATCACTTGAAAAAAAATTCTCCAAATTGCTATTGATTAGAGGAATGCAAATTTAAGTAACTCTGACATACCACCTCAAACATAGTAGATTGGTTAACATGACAGAAAAGAAAAAATAATAAATGCTGGAGAAAATGTGGGAAAATTGGAACAGTAATCTACTATTGGCAAAGTTGTAAACTAGTCCAACCAATCTGGAGAACAATTTGGAACTATGCCCCCAAAAAATATAAAATTGTTCATACCCTTTAACCCAACAATACCACTATTAGGTCAATATCCAAAAGGGAAAAGGACCCATATGTTCAAAACTGTTTAGAGCAGCTCTTTTTTTGTGGTGGAAAATAATTGGAAATTCAGAAAATTCCCATCAATTGGGAAATGGATAAACACAATTTGCTATATGATTGTGGTGGAATGCTATTGTGCTATAAGAAACCAGGGTGGCCAGGTGGCGCAGTAAGAATGCCGGCCTTGGCTTTGGGAGACCCGGGATTGGTTCAGGCCTCAGATATTGGCACCCAAACAAAATAACTGGCCATGTAACCTTGAGCAAGTTACTTAACCCCAAATGCTTTAAAAAAAATGACAAGCAAAATGGTTTCAGAAAATCCTGGGAAGACTTAAATTAACTCAGGCAAAGTTAAGTAAGTGGATCTAGATAAACATCATACGCTGATCCATGACAATTCCTAAAGCTCCATAATGAAAAATGCTATCCACCTCCAGAGAACTGATAAACTCTGAATGGAGATTGAAACATACTTTTGTAAAATTTTCTTCATTTTTAATATTTTGTTTGCATGGTTGTGTGTGTGTGTGTTCTCTTTTGCAACATGAATAATATGGAAATATGCTTTTCATGACCTTAAAAGAAGAAAAAAAGTTAAGGCTTCATTGAAATTGGCCTTGACAGCCCAACTTGTTACCAGGAGCACATAGCCCCATACTCATGGGTCTCTCATTTTCTGGAAAAAAAATAATTTAGAAAGGGTAGTCTAGTTTTTAAATGAAGTTTTGTGGGAGGAATGTCATTTGTCTGACCACATGCTCTGACTTTTGTTTCAGAAAATATGGTTACTATACCACAGTATATGATTGAGCTGGAAAGGATTCTTAACCTGTCATTTCAAAGGTGAAAAATGCTTCTTTTTTTCTAGGAGCAGTTGAGAAACAGATTTTCTTTGTGGATATGTGATGAGTCCTCCAAAGAGGTGTTTAATCAAAATGGAAGTGAAAAGCTAACACATTTTACTTACAGAATTGCTTATGATTATCTGTGAGTGTGGCAGGTTTCTACACAATGAATACAGATCCCATCAGTTGGTTAAAATGATGCAAAGTAACACAACTGCTGCTTCAATGAATTTTCCTAAAACTGTCACCATGAAAAAATTTTTAAAAATCTTTATATTTTACTTTTTCACCAGCTTTGACACACTGCTTAGCACAAAAATATTGCAGCTGCCTCCTTATAATTACCAGCCCCACCTTTATCATGGGAACCAGAAGGACTAATGAGAAATGGATTTAGTAGCCTTCTCTCAAACTGGTTTGTCTATTTCAAAGGAAAGTGGAGATAGGAGATCAACAAGGGCATTATTAAACATCAGCCATTTATTTTCATGTTAAACAATGGGAATACAAATATGAGAATGAAAAGGCTTTTCCTGCACTAGAGGACTTACATTCTATTGAAGGAAATAACATATATACATGTAAGTATATATAAAATATATTTAAAGGAAATTAAAGGAAATTGGAAGAACAAAAGAACAAAGGGAATGTGTTGGGGAGGTGGACAGCATGGTGTAACTAGTACTCATCATCTCTTCTTTTCCTTCCACCAGGTCATCAGATATAATAGACCAGAAAGAAGTTATGATGGAGGCCGGTTCTGTGAAATCCTTTCTAGGAAGGAATTGTGGGTCTGGTCTTATATTCGCACAGTTCTGTATACAAAGCCATAAACAGGAGCCCTAACACCTATGGAAAATTCATTTGGGGGTGGCAAGGTGGCCCAGGCATGCTTGGCAGTACCTCTAGAGGCAATCTGATCATGGAAGTCAGGCTAGGAAAGGGGCAGTACACACCATCCTTTATACATCTCTTGAGTTCTACTTGCTTTTCCTTCAAAATTGCATGGGGAAATATGCCAGAGAAAGAGAATGAGGCTCTGGGAATGGGGTCTCTGGGTTACTGTGGAGATTAAGTACACTGCCTTTCTCTAGAGGAATTAAGCCTACTCCCAGCCCAACCCTTATTGGTGCCTGTTTTGAGTTTCTGGACACTCCAGTCTAATAGTTCTGCATGGATGAATTTATAAGGTGTTTTGAATACAACAAGTCGTATAACAATACATTCCTCAAATTCCCTCTAAATATTAAAAAGTGCTTCTTGGAGTGGCTAGGTGGCACAGTGAATAGAGCACCAGCCCAGGAGTCGGGAGGACCTTAGTTATAATATGGATCAGACATTTAACACTTACTAGCCATGTGACCTTGGGCAAGTCACTAAACCCCAATTGCCTTGCCCTCCCCCTTCCAAAAAGCAAAAAAAAAAAAGTCTTCTTCTCTTGTGTCTGAAAGAGAACAAACTTCATCTGTCCTCTATCATTATTTTCTACAATCTCCTTCACAGAAACTCCAGTCAACTGATATTTCCAGATACTAGGGAAAACAAATCTCTTCCCATTATTTTTGAATATTAACCTATCTTTTGCTAAAAACACCATCTTCCTTAGATATTAATTTTCTTCTTTTTTGACTTTTAATTTAAAAATGAATTTCATAAACAGCTAATAAAATTAGTTTTTCCGTGTACATTGTAGAACACAAGGACAATAAATTCAATGTGTAACTTTTAAAGTTGTCTTGCTTGTCTGTGATTCCTTTTTGTCTTTACCTCCTCTTCTCTTGTCTTCTTCTTCTCCTCCTTCTCCTCTCTCTCTCTTTCTCTCCCTCTCTCTCTCTCTCTCGCTCTCTCTCTGTCTCTCTGTGTCTTTCTCTCTCTGTCTCTGTGTCTCTGTCTCTGTCTCTGTCTGTCTCTGTCTCTCTCTGTCTCTCTGTCTCTTTCTCTGTCTCTCTCTGTCTCTCTCTCTCTGTCTCTCTCTCTCTGTCTCTCTCTGTCTCTCTCTCTCTCTCTCTGTCTCTCTCTCTCTCTCTCTGTCTCTCTCTCTGTCTGTCTGTCTGTCTGTCTGTCTGTCTCTCCTCCCCCCAGTGGAGGAGGTGCCAATCCCTAGTTATACCACAAAATATCCCTCCAAATTCTCTCAATAGCCAGGTATAAAATATGTGGGTCTCATTCTTCATTGAGTCCATAATATCTTTGTCAGGAGATGGATGGAAAAAACATCATTTGTTCTCTAGGATGATTGGTGGTTATTTCATTAATTAGAATTTTTTTTCTTTCAAAGTTGTTTGCCTTTTGTTGTCATTGTTAACAAAGCTGGTATTATATAAGTTGTTTGGTTTCATTCTGGTCATTTCACTCTGCATCATTTTATATGAGTATTCCCACCTTTCTACAAAACTCTCCTTTTTGTTCTTTCTTAAGGCACAAAAAACGTTTCATTGCATTCACATACTATAATTTGTTCTGTCATTCCCTCAAAATGGAAATACCTTTAGATTCTGATATTTGCCACTATAAAGAGAGCTACCATAAATATTTTTGTACAAATGGGTCATTTTCTTCCTTCTTTTGTATCTTTGGGATAAAAGCTACTGCTACTTAAACTCATGCTTATCTACTTTATGTCTACTGTTTCTAAAATTCTGATTTTCTACCTTGCTCTTTTATTGTGATAATACATTTTCATATTAGTTTAAATTAAATTTGATTGACTTTTTGTATCATCATTTACATTTCCCAAGGTATCTCTCTCCTCCTCTTTCCAGAGAGGTATTCCTTATAATAAAGAAGAAAAAGAAAATCAGAGCAAAACTAAGCCACATCTAGAAAAAGTCTGATGACATATGCAGTGTCTCATGCACATAGTCCCCCATCTCGCTAAAGAATAGGAAGAGATACTTTCTCATAATTGTACTTTGGGGCCGAGCATGGTCATTATAATTTGGCAGCATCCAGTTTCAGTTACTTTGTCTTTGGTAGGTTTTCCATTTATATTTCTGCAGTTCCAGATTGTTTTCCTGGTTCTATTTTTTTCACTTTGTATCAATTCGCCTGCCTTCTTGTGCTTTTCTATATTCATCCATCATATCCATTGTTTCCTACCACATTTACATTAGCCTTCACTTTAAGTATCTTTCTCTCAAATACCCTTTTTGTTTTCACAGAAACTGAGCTCCTTCAAGAAGATGCAGAAGTAGAATGTTCTCATGTTGCCCACAAAACTGGACTCGGAGCAGGATGTATGTTTCTTGCTGCTCAAGACACATTCCAGATTTTTCCTCTGCTATTATTATTCAATGAGGTAATGTTTGAGGTTCTCTCCATCTTCCCATATTGTCCAATCCAGATCCTTGTTGTAGTCATCTACTGGTCCCACGTCATTCTCTCTTATCGTTTTAGGTGATTTATTACCTAGCTCTTTGTTCTCTCTTCATCCTACACACTGCTATCCTACTTGGGAATTTCAATAGACTGTACACAGTGATGTTTCCTCAAACATTGCATGTCCCAGTTTACCATCATGCGAAACACATTACCAATATGCCCCCTTCTCCATTTCACCCTATGCACACCTGACAAATCATTAATGGTCTATTTCCTCTAGGGGACAGGGGACAAAAATAATCTCCTCAGCCTGGCCATTAAGGCTCTAAGGATCAACTCACCTTTTTAGACTTATTTCATATTATTTTCTTTACTTCAAATTACTTCAAATTCCATCCAAATTAGCTTATGATCTCTTTGCCAAACTTGGCATTCCAAACAATATAGATAACACAGTTACTAAACATTTGCTATTGGTATCAGAAAGACCTAATTTAAAATCTTTGCTTCAAGCATTCACTACTCATGTCATCCTGGACAATTCATTTATCTACCCTTAACCTCAATTTTCTTATCTGGAAAATAGGGATAATAATAGCATTTACCGCACATAGTTGCTATGAACATCAAGTGATATAACATATGCAAAGTGATTAATAAGTCTTAAATTGATACATAAATGTTAGTTATTATTATTCCAATCTTCAGCTGTGTGCCTATATATAAGCTGTCATATATGAATGAAATACACTTTGTTCTAAAGTTTAGTATCATCTAGATATTCCAGGAAACTGAGATTCCCTTACAAATATATTTTAAAGCAATAAAATATAGAGAAAGAAAAACAATTAGAATCTGAATTATTCCTATTCAGTAAAAGAAATCTGGATCACACACACACACACATATATATTTTAACTCATCAACCCTCAATTACCTCAGCCCTCTTTTACTTATTAGTGAAATATGGTGTTTCCATTTTTGGCAGTTTCCATTTTCTGTAAATGTTAACATTCTCTTATAATGGGTAATGTATGTTGCGAGAAGTAGAAGCTGATGGTGATGAGTAGTTTGCCACACACAAGCTAATTGATATCTTGCCAAGTGAGACTGCCACATCTAATTTATAAACATTTTTTTTCAGGAAAAAAATAACATAAGGATCAAAATTTTAGGTGCCTTTGCTCTTTCTTGAAATTCATTCATTTGCATTTTATCAAGTAACTCAAGCTTATCCCTACTGTTCCTTTCTATAGTAAATGGTAACATACCAATAGCTATTCAGGGATTCTTTCTGTCAAATAAGCATAGAAATGTTTCCCAAAGTGATAAGCATGAGTGAATTGGATCTCTCCATGATATATAGTCTGTCTTCCTGAACTGAGGCAGGTCTGTCCCTAATTTGTATACAAGAATGATCAAATATGACAATTGTAAAGGACTTTAAGAACCCTCTAATCCAATACCCTATCCCATGCAGAAATCCTTTCTAAAGCATCCCTGAAAAGTGGCCAGCTCCTTAAATATGTTTAGTGAGAGGATGCTCACCATTTCACAAAACATTTCCATTATTGAGTAGCTCTAGATATTAGGAAGTTCTTCCTTCATTGAGTTGAAAACTTCTCTGGAGTAGTACAAAATAAATCTACCCATTTTTCTCATTGACATGTCCTAAAAAAATTGGAAATAGTGATTATCTCTCTATATCCTTCTCCTTTCTGATGTAAATATCTACAAATGCTCAATATACCAGGATTCTGGTTTCTTTTGAGTCAATTGAATTAAATGGCTTGCCCAGGATCACACAGTTAGAAAGTGTTGGAGGCTGAATTTGAACTCAGGTCTTTCTGACTCCAGGGCCAGTGCTCAATAGAGAACCTGCCCTATACCAATGTTTTAGGACTTATTTACGATCCTTATCCTAGTCAAAGGTTTATCAAGGCCATAGAAAGCTGTCTTTGCTGATTGTTCTTTTCTTTTTTAATATCCTCCTTTTCACTTCCCAATAACCTCTTTACCCTGTAGTAGAACCCATCCTTGAATTTACAATTAAATCATTCCAGAAAAATATTTCTAAGTGACCATACCTGGAAATTTCTGCTTTTCTGTGTACCAATAGTCAACCACTTTTCAGTCAACAGACAGAAAGCATGCTCCAGTATTAGTTTTCCATAGTTACAATTGGATAATGTAGTCATCAGAATTGTTACATGTTAAATATATACATATTTGTTTTTATAAAGAACTTAACACAATTCAGATAAAATCTGAATGTCCGCATGTGAAGTTTTGAGATGGAAGAGAAAAAAGAATTGTATAAGAAACCAGAAATTCCAGTGAATTCAGCTTATTTTTCCTCTTTAATGTTTAATAACATCTGTGAATTTTAAAACTCTTCTTGTTTATGTTTCCTTACAGCCTTCTTTATATGTATTTTTTTTCAAACGTTTCAACTATCCTTTTGTCCTTTTCTATTTTTTCCAATCCTTTCTCTAGGCTGGCCTCTCACCTCTCCACGCTCCTTCCAAAAATTGGGGGAGGGGGAAAATAAAGCCTTATATAAAATATACATGGTCAGCCAAAACAAATTTCCACCTTTCCTTATCAGAAAATGATAGCACATTCTGCATATTGTGTCTAGCATATCTCAGACAGAAAATGGGAAGTATTCAGAACCTCAAATCAGGAAGACCTGAATTGGGATCTTATCTCAGATACTTGCTAGTTGTGTGACCTTGGGCATTTGCAAGGAACACCAGTGAAAAATACCTCCCAAAGTCACACAGCTAGCTCGTATCTGAGGCAAGATATAAATTCAGGTCTTCCTGATTTGAAGTTCAGAACACTAACAACTGTACCATCTAGCTTCCTCTAAACCTCCATCCTAACTTGGAATCCATTCTCTTTCTAGCTTACCCTCTCACCTTAGTATGGTTTTCCAAGTAACTTTCCTGAAAAACCAGTACTAATGTGCTTCTTCTTAATGGTCATGTGTGTCATTTTAAGTAGCAGTATGGCTTCTTGTGTGAATTAATCTTGGATCATTTGTAACAGAGGAAACCAGCTGTATCAGTGACCTGGTTCTATACTTGTAGGAGAGCAGAAGAGTTTGAATCCTAGTACCTAGAAACTTTGAGAACTTTCTCAATCATCCCATAAAATCAAGGAATGTTAGAGCTAGTGTAGGGAACTAAAGAATAAGTTATAGGAGTGTAAATTTAGAGCTGAAAGGGATCCCATTGGTTACCTTTTACAGGTAATCCAACCTGTCATTTTAAAAATAGAAAACTGGGGTGAGGCCCAGCAAAGTTCAATGACTTGCCCATGCTCACACAGCTGAAAAGCAGGCAATCACGAATTTGGACATATGTCCTCAGTACTGCATTCAATACACTTTCCACTGAACCATTTTTAAAAAATTGGTCAATTAATTAATCATTTGTTATACCCACTACATATTAAATAGATAATGGCATTGAGGTTCAGAGAGAGGAAGGAGTCAAGAAAAGCACCCTGTCCTCTCCACTCTGCTGCTGCTCATTTTATTGATATAAAAAAAAATAAACTAAAAAAAAAAAAAACATTATTCCTGACCAGGAATCAAGATGGAAAAAATCTAAAGGGATACATTTCATGAGATGGTTATGTCTGCCTTTCAGTAAATTTTAAAATAGTTTGCACTCCATTTCATTTTGTAATTTGTAATGTTGAAAAGTGAATTATGGTGGTTCAAGAGGGAAAAAAAGCAATCCATCATTAATGATTTTTTTTCAATAGATCCCACAACCACCTGTAATAGAATCTTGGGACACATTGGGAAGTGTGTGGAAAACTACTACAAGATGGAAAAAATAAGCTTGGTAAAAGCACCAAAGGGCGACTCTTTTCTTCCTGAAAAGTAAAGAACTGCAACTGTATAGCTCCAGATTTTTTATGTGACTTTTTTTTTTAAAGCAATCAGAGTTAGGTAACTTGCTCAAGGTTACACAGCCAGTTATTTCTGGGTGTGATGCTGAGTGTCTGAGCCCGGGATTTGATCCAGGTCATCCCGACACTGGAGCTGGTGCTCTTACTTGCTGAGCCACCTGGCCGCCCACAGCTCCAGATTTTTTAAAGCCTATTAACCTTAAGGTTAAGCACAAAAGTACTACTCTTGTCAATTTTCTTAAATATTTTTTTAATGTTACAATACTGTTTACTTGGCTTCATTTTTGCTTCGAAAAGAAACTTCATTCTACTTTTCATGGGGTTAAAAACTAGAACTTAGAGATAATCTCTTCTACCTCTCTTCATATTACAGAGGAAGAAACTGAATCTAAAATACTTTAAGTGACTTGCCCAAGGTAATCATTGCTATCTAGTAAACTCGGTTTTTTGTGACCAGATCTGGTCCTAGTTCCCTGCTGGCTCAGTTCTACTCTTTTCTCCTTCTCAAGATTCTATAAACATTCTTCTAGATACTCTAGGCCATCTCTGTCTCATAGCTAGGGCAATTTGGAGAAAAGAACTCAAGTCTCCTGTGTCTGCCCCTATACTTTATTATTATTTTTTTTAATTTTCCAACTCTCTTTGTCATTCTGTTACAATTTTCTCACATAAACTTTACTATTTTCCCTACTATTCCTTGACTACTAGATCTAGAATATAATTTGTAGGATGTCTAGTCTAACATTCCCATTCTAAAAATGAAACAATTGAGGCACAGGGAGGGAAAGTTGACTTGCTCAGCATCCTGCAGCTAGATCCCGGCCAAAAAAAAAAAAAAAAGACCACAAGCCCAATCTCCTGACAATCAGTGCTATGCACTTCCTACAACATTCCCTTGTAGTTTCTATGTATCCTTAAAGTTATTCCCCAGAGATATGAACATACCCACCAAAGAAAGGAAATTTCTTCATGATCCTAAAATATTTCTTTGTCAATTGTTATTCCTTGTTGTGATCTTAGACAGAATTTACAAAAGTGCCTGTTTCTTCTTTTTTTTCTCTTTTTCAGTTCTCCTTATCTTGTGAACATGCTTCTTTTCTCAGCATCAATTTCAAATTTCAAGAAATAATCAGCCCCAAGCGGACAGCTTAGGAAAAAAGAAAAAAAAATGCTGAGAAATAAATCCCTTCTATTTTGCACAGAAAAGCCTGTTTCTGAGGGTGAGTGATGTGTCATCCCCTATGTTCACAGCACACTTCCCCCAAACATTTTTTTTAACCCAAAAAGAGAGATGGAATGAGGAGCATGCCCAGTTGCTTCATGATTCATGTCTTTGTGCCACCTGGTGGATAGCATCTACCACTACATGAATCTCCAGGACTTGCTTATTTAAATAAAAGAAAATAAAATCTATGGCTGATTATTTGAGTTTCTTTTCATTTTCTTTTCTTTCTTTTTTTTTCTGTCTCAGAAGAATAAAGATCTGATAGGGAAGGAGATTAAAAATTAAGTGTCACTGTATATTTGATGGGAGGGAAAAAAATCTGTATGCAATTACCAATTAGTTGTTTAGCAATTACAATGTGTTAAGCCTCCTTGACTAGAGTTCTTAAATGGTAACCTATGAATCACTGTCACTAGAACCAGCATTTCCCATCACTTTAAATACCACGTGTTTAAAACTTAACTGATCATAGTTTCATGATCCAAGCACTATTTCTTGTTTGGTTACCATTCTCTCTCTGTATCTTTTAACCAAAAAGTGAACATCCATTTTAAGACTGATTAAAGAGACAATTGGAAGATCCCCCAACTCTAAAATACCCTTCCCCGTTCACAACCTCACTGCACCTCAGAGTATTCATCCATTAAGTAAGACTATATGATTCCTAAGATAATTTCTCACCAGGCTAAGCTCCTCCAGACTTCTCTAGCATACCTGAAAAAACTCTTTGTCCTGGAAGATCACTTTTACCCAGAATTTCTCACTTTGGAAGTATTCTTAGCCCCTGTCCCCCTCTTTTTGATTAGAAGGCTTCTCTCAGTATCTCCACTTATTTAGAGCATCTAGGCCAATCATGTCTTAATTTCCCACCAGGTATCACTCCTTTGGCCTTCTGTATCACACCCATTCACCTCTAGTACCTTCTTATCTCAATCTTTTTATCCCTTTCTTTACTTAAGTGTTTTGTTTCCCATTAGAATGTAAGCTCCTAGAGGGCAAACTTTCTTTTTGTTTGTATTTGTATTCCCAGTGCTCAGTACAAGGCTTGGCACATAGTGAATACTTAATAAATGCTGCTGGTTGAATTTTCAGCTCTGATTCTAAAATTAGTAAAAGTGGCTCAAAGCCTACCTTATAAATGCATTCCTTTCTCTTTAAATGCTCTTCAGTCATGAAGAATCCTATTGGGTAACTTTTGCTCCTTGGGTTCACCTTAGGTCATAACATCGGAGGAATAGAGCTGAAAGTTCTGTAGTCCAGCCTTATGATTTTATAAATGTGAAAACTTGAGACGAGGAAAATTGAAGGAACTTGCCCAATGTCACAAAAGTAATAAAAGTGACAAAAAGAAGATTCAAGTCTCTGTCTCCTGACACCAGATTCAGTACTCCATCCACTAAACTTGATGGCTGACTGAAAGCAAGGTTTTTTGAAAATGGAACATGGGATGAAGAAGTGTTTTGTGAGCAGAGCAGCAGGCAAACCAGGAAGGGGTGTATGATCAGAGCAAATAAAGGGAAGGAAGGTGCGCAATAATAATAATAATAATAATAATAATAATAATAATAATATATAATAATAACAATAATAAAAATAATAATCTTTGCTTACTATATGACTTTGACCATTAACACTGCCTGAAGGATTGGAAGCAATAACATCAGTATGCTATATGCTGTAACATAGGAGGATATCTAGAAAGCATATGGTTTTAGTACTTTAAGCAAGTGTGGGGACATTGTTTTTTACTAAATAGAAAAAATCAGAAGAATATTTTACTCATCTTTTCTTCATTCTTTAGTTATTTTGCTTGTAATAGGTAGAAAAGGATAGAAGCATTTTGTTTGGAAGGTGTAAGCTTTGAGGATTGTCTGATTTACAATTCTTTTCTGTTCTCCCCATCAACATTCTGTTTCCGGGCTCATTTAATAACACCTTAATTATTTCAAAATAGTTCTAGAGGGTCTTGCTATATCCAATCTTCCCCTCCTCTAATCCAATCTGTATTGTATTAAGACAGTCTGTATCATGCTAAATCCCTCTGCTCAAGAACCTACAAGTGTCCTTTCTTGCCTACAGCATCAAGTGTATATCCTTTGTGTGACTTCCATGACCACCAATAATCTATTGTTCCTCTGGTTATAAAGCCCTATTCTACTCTATTTGCCATCATAGACCCACTTCTTCAGTTGGGGAAAGCCTCCACATTGCCCTTCATTTCCTTCTTCTCTCCAAGGGAAAGTGAATTTTGATGTCCAGAAGCCACCCACTTAACTTGGATTTTATTGACTAGATTTCCTTCCTTCCTTCCTTCCTTCCTTCCTTCCTTCCTTCCTTCCTTCCTTCCTTCCTTCCTTCCTTCCTTCCTTCCTTCCTTCCTTCCTTCCTTCCAATGCAAATTTGGAAGATCTTCCCTGCCCCTAGGCTAAAGTGCACCTGAAGCCTGGGGTGGGAGGCTTGTTTTTCAGTAGATACTTTTTGATTGGCCAGTGGGTCAATAAGGTTGTTACATTCTCTGAGCCACGAGAAGGCTATATAAGCCCTGATGTGAGACTTTGTTTGGGGGGTTCACTTTGAGAAGTGTTCTGTGATTTGATGTGCATTCTGGGAAGCCGTTGTCCACAGCCCCCCCGGCTTTGAAAAAACCCAGATGTTGAAACCCAGATGTTGACTGGGTATGGATGTAATGGTTGGACAGTTTAGAAATCTGTCTACTTGATCTGTTTCTGTCTTGATAATTCTGTCTGTGTATTCTGAAGTTCGGGGTGCTGACCTTTTTCCCCTGAACGAGGTAAATGATACACATCTGACTGATTAAAGTAAGCTTGTTAACCCATTTTGAGTTGCTTTCCTTTATCAAAGCAGATCCAAGAACCTGTGGTGGCAGCAAACCCTGAGGACCGCTTGGGGTGCTTGCCGCTACACCTTCCTTCCATCCTTCCTTCCTCCCTCTTCCTCCATCTCCCTCTCCCTCCCTCCCTCCCTCTCTCTCTCTCTCTCTCTCTGTCCCTCTCTCTGTCTCTGTCTCTCTGTCTGTCTCTGTCTCTGTCTCTCTCTCTCTGTCTCTCTCTGTCTGTCTCTGTCTCTCTCTCTCTCTCTGTCTCTCTCTGTCTCTCTCTCTCTCTCTGTCTCTCTCTCTCTCTCTCTCTGTCTCTCTCTCTCTCTGTGTCTTCTTTCCCTGCACTTAACGACTGTATTTTGGGCCCTGTTGACTTTGAGTGAATGTCAATGGTAACTGTTTTTCTTCAGAACAGCAACCTTGAAGGTCTTCCCCTCTCAGCTTGATTTTTTCTTCTTTTTTCTGTTTAAAGGGGCCATCCCTTGACTGATTTATTAAAGAGTCCTAGTCAATTAATGGGCATTACCTCACTCTAAGTGAGTACCTTAAAAGGGCTTAGCCTAAAAGGGCCAGGGTCTCCCATTGCATCCTGAGTCATCTTCATCCATCCTGATGAATATCAGGCCACTGGACCCAGATGGCTCTGGAGGAGAAAGTGAGTCAGGTGACCTTGCACAGCCCTCCCTCCCTCAAATCAAAGTCAATTTTAAGTCATGTCATCATTTCTCTGATGCCATGGTCCTCTTTGTAAACAAAGCACAAACACAACAACAACCCAGAAGCAGTGACCATACTTACCTTCATTCCTTTACTCATGTTGTTCCTCCCTCCATTCACACACACAGACACACACACACACAGATACACACACACAGAGTCTTCAACACCCCTTATTCTTATCTAAATCATACTAATTGTTCAGGGATAAGCAAAAATCTCATTCTCCTCACAAAACCTTTTCTTCTCAATTTATTATAATGCAATGAGCATCAGCCTTGTAGTCAGAAAACCTGGGTACAAGTCCTACTGTTGTGTGATGTAGGCTGGATTACTTAACCCTGGAGTCTCAATGTCCCTCATTCGTAAAATATGGATAATACCTATCCCACCTGAATCACAGGATTCTTCTGTGCATCAAGTGAGATAATGTTTGTCAAGTACTATTGAATGTGTGTGTGTGTGTGTGTGTGTGTGTGTAATGTCAATTATTGTAGAAAGATACTTGATTTTTCTCTGATTTTTTCAGGTTTTAGTTTTATTTTCACAGTTAGATATTAGCTTCTTGAAGGCAAAAACTATTGACTACATTTGTAAGTATTGTTCTTAGTTACCATTATGGTATAAGAACATAGTAGATATATAATAAAAAATTGTTGGTTTCTCCAACCAAAAGAAGAGGAGAATATTATCTATGGTCAATGATACCACATATCATTATTGTAGTATATTATTATGTGAATCTATAGTATGATGAAGGTTTGGTGAGTTAAAAAGGGAAAGATGATCTCACTCTTTCACCATACCATGATATTGGCATGGTTTGATGGGTCAGAGGATTATGGAAGACAGAAATCAAAGGAACAGGAATTTGTAAAAACAGGTTCAATCATACAAATTATCAGATACTAGGCATTCTTTGCATTCCTGAGCTGTTCTGGACATCATGCCCTAAACATGATCTCTAAAAAACAGTTTCAGTTTGTTTTATTCTCTTGGAATTTGATTTCATTTGTAAAGTAAAAACAATTTTGGTTCTATAGGCTATAAAGCTGATCCAGCCTGACTTTTCAATTTAAACTTCCTCTACTCCCTGCTTAGATGCCACTTCTTTTAGCTCAGGTTGGGAAGGTCTTTCAACACCTGGCATTTATCTAACCACCCACTCCATGTAAACTACCTCAGGTAGAAAAAGAAAACTCAGTACTTGTTTCATCATTATCTTTCACTCAGTCCCTCTCACCATATACTCACCCAATAATGTAAGAGACCCAAGGTTTGTTTTTTTTTTCCTTTTTAGAAAATGTCTTTTTGACATTGAAAGCTCTGCAAATCTTCCTTTCCAGACTGCTTTCCTATTATATTCCCTCACATTCTCTTCCAGAGCTTTCAAGTATGGGGCCAGTGGAAGCATATGGTCTTTAACATTCCCAAGTGGCACCCAAATCAGATTAAATTATAATTGGAAAATGCTTAAAATACAATAAAACATAGATAATATTACATTTTAAAACTAAATCAATATGTTGCCAGCAGGAATCCTTATGAATGAATTAATGGGACTATCACTATTTAAAAGTGACACCACCATTTTCCATTACCAGCTACTGAACATATTTGATGTTCCCTATCCATGGTCTTTCCTTTCTGTCCTCTGTATCTCTATAGAGACTATCCCCAGACTTGATAATTGAATTGGAATTAAATTAATTGGAATTTATTTCCTTGTTATGTTTCTAGAGCCATTTGCAAAAATTCTAACTAAAATACATGAACAGGCAAATCCTTCTTTCACTGACAAGTATATCATCCCAGTTGGAATTTTAGAAATAACAAAGAAAATAATGACAAGTAATAATAATTATAATAGTAATCATGAGAACTCTTTTAATGGTATAAAATCCCACCTGATTTAATTTATGAAAAAATGAAGAAGCATGTGCAACTTCAGCACAGTCATATCTACGGTTTAATAGAATAAGAAAATATTCCATGAAAATGTAACATGAAATAGCAAAAAGAGACAACCTTGGAGGATGAGTTACATTGACAGCCTATAGGAAAGACCACGGAGATCCTACATTGAGCTCTGAATTTTCATTTGGAAAAAAAAATCTTGAGTGGGATATATGAGTTGTGGATGTAGGATGAACTATGTCAGTGTTCTCCTATACAGAGAAATTTGATCCAATCAAAAATGTTGTAGTAAGTGCCTCTTGTGTGTTAGGTACTTTGAGGACTAAAATTAAATATAAGACAGAGTCCTTGCCTGAGAGCAGCTTACAGTTGAACTGATAGAGAAAATACATATACATGCATGTATACTCTCATGCACTGATTCAAATCACCTGGGTGGCACAGTAGATGAGTGCTGGATTTGGACTCAGCAAGATCTAAATTTAAATTTTGCCTGAGATTCTTACTAACTCTGTCACCCTTGACCACTCTCAACCTCACTTTCCTCATCTGTAAAATAAGGATAATAATAGCACCTAATTCACAATGATAAATTCATAATACCCTAAATAATATGGTAATATAAATAAAATGCTTTGTAAACCTCAAACTGATATGTGAATGCTACATAATATTATGGATTGGAATAGATAGACAGACAGATAGATAGATAGATGATAGACTGATAGACAGACAGATATATAGATAGATGGATAGACAGACAGACAGATAGATGATAGACAGATAGATACATACATACATACATATGTAGACAGCAGACAGACAGACAGATAGACAGGCAGACAGACAGATAGATAGACAGATAGATACATAGATAGATACATAGATACATAGATGTAGCTGTGTGTATACATGCCTATATCAATTTCTCCTTCTGTATATAAAATTAGACATAGGGATGCACAAAATACATGCATACTTTCATATAAAAGCATACATGAAAACAGCTAATAATCCTAGATAGTGGATCAATAGTAAGTGAATACCCATCCTCTTATGTATGTTTGAATTCCTGCAATGCTTAGGACCATAAAATCAGAACTGGAAGGGACTTTAGATGGAATCTATGCCAGCACCCTGATTTTACCTATCAGGCTTATTATTGTTTGCATTATTCATAGGTTAAATGAGAGGGTTAGACATTCAAAGAGACATTCAAAGTCTCATCTCTATCTAAAGCTATGAGTTGAAGCATTGAAGGAATTAAGAGGAGGAGATGTCAGTGGAAATTAAGTTGGCTAGCAAAGGTTCCAAAGAGGAAGTGGGACTTAAGCTGATCCTTGATGGATCCAAATGGACAGAAGAAAGTGCACAAAGAAGCATAAGATGCTAAATATTCTGTATCACAGTGAGAAATGACTAACTTATTCATACCATCTTCTATAATTAGATTTGTAACCTCAAATGCCGGTTCCATTTAAAGGTGCAATACATTAGGGATTCTTTGATCGATCACAGAGAATAACCCCCTTGCCAGAGTGGTCCAATTTAGGCGCCAGGGCAGTTAAAAATATTTTCTCTAGACATCCGTTTCAATTCTAGCTCCAGGATCTAACCACAACCCTGTTCCTCAACTCCAATTATTTAGCAACTGAAAGTTACTTTGGCCTGTAGCCCATATCTAGAATTGGGACCAGAGAAATGGGAACAACAGCAGCAAGTATAATTCAAAAGGAAGCAACATGCAATGAAGTTCAAGATGACATGGAAACAACTTCAACCAGGGATTAGGAGATCAAACCACTCATTTCCCACCAATGGCAAATAAATCTCCTGTTTTCTCTATTGTCTGCAAGGAATGATATTTTTTTTTTCCTGTTACTCTAAGTGAATGAGGCATTGCAAAGCCTCCAATAGACTGTTCCAGAATATTTTTTCCTTAGGAAAAACTGAGATAAATTCCAATCTCTGGCAGAAGGATTCACATGAATGAATTTCAACTTCCAAAAAAAAAATTATTCAACCTAATAAGTATTAATTGAGCACCCAAACTCTGTAGGAATATTAGAGGTGAATATTATACATTATTAAGAAAAAAGTCTCCATTTATGATGTTTTATTATAAGGAACTCCCATATGGAAAAACTTATTCTACCAATGTAGGTTACCTAGATAAAGTGACTCATCCAGAGTAACACAAGCCCAGTGAGGTAGAGGTGGGAAATTGAAACAAGTCCTTCTGGGTTCTAAGAACCAGAACTCTATCTACTATGCCAGCCATTTTCACAATTGATTTCAGGATTTTTTTTTACTCTAAAAAAAAATATTGAAAACTCCAAGATTTTATGCATTTTTGTGCATCTACTTGTATTTTGCATATGAAAACTTTTAAATAATAATTTAAAAATATTTATTAATTCATTGAAAATAACAGTAACAAACCCTCACATGTGAATACAAATAGCACATTTTTTATAAAAAGTAACTATATTTTATCCCATAATTAATGAGAAAAGTTGCATTGCTCTACCTAATTTTGTGTATCTTGCTATTATCTGACTTGACAGAAGAAAAGTGGATTCTTCTGTCTGCTTCTTTAATCTGTTAAGATATGTTGATTTGGTTGAAGTACATGAAGAAAAACAACTAAGATACAATTATGTAGCTGGAAAAGAGGGGTATATTTTAATAGGCAAATAATATTTTAGCATTATTTTGAGAATGATTTTGGCCTCTGAATCCTCTGAAAGAGTTTTAAGGATTCCAAGGGTCCATTGATCATATTTTGAGAACCACTACACTTTTCTTTCCATGATGCCTTTCAGTCACTTGGGATACCAAGATAATATTTACAAAATAAAAACAGACAAAAAACCCCCAGTATTCTTTCCCTCAAGTAATTGACATAGTACTGAGAGTGGGGTATGTGGGAATACATCATGTAATCAAATAAGCATATGCATGATTATCTCAGAAGAGCCAGAATGCTAGCAACTAAGCTGAAGAAGAAGCCAAGGCATTCACAAATAAGCATTCTATGTTTCTATTAAACAAAGGGATTTAATAAGGCAGCTGAGTTCCCTTCTACATTTCATATAAATACTCCCTTCATTACAAGAACATCTAATTGATTTAATTAAAAGGTTGATTCCAAAGCAATTTCATCTTTATCTTCATATTGTTCAGCTGATTTGTTCTAGAATGTAGTCAACCTTAGGAAGCAGAAAGAGGGAAAAGTAAGCAGTATGCCAATTTTATAGCTAGTTCAACAAAAGTACCAAGAAGGTAGATACCTTGATACAGTGAAAGATACACTGGGTTAGAAGCCAGACAGAGGGTATATTTGTAAATGTTTAACAACCATCTCTCCCAAAATAAGAACATAACACACTTTTACAAGTTTAATCTGCATGATTAACATTTTATCCATCACTTTACAAGTCTAAACAGTCATCATCAAAAAAAATGTAATTGACCCCCTGATTTGTAGCATAATTTTCTCCAGGTTAAATACTCACAATGAAATTGTAATAATGAACTCTGTAGGGTTTAAATTGTCTCTAGTAAAGTCCTGGCAGAATATCCGATTCCCACTTCTGATTTTACCAGTAACTGTGTCATCTTGGGGGACATATTCTCCCTTGAGAGCCACTCAGTTTTTTTTTTCTCTGTAAACTGTGGGCAGGAAAGGCTGGAGTAGATGACTTAGAAGGTAATATCTATTTTTCATTCTACGATTCTGTGCATTGATGTCACTGCCATTATTTGTTTTAAGCTGTCAAATTAAAATTTTAATAAGAAGCTAGTATTCTTTATTTCTCCTTTAGTCATTTTTCAATGGGTCTTATACTAATGATGACCAAAGTTGTGAATGAGACCCAACATGGGATAGCAGAGAGATTCTTGACCTTGAGATGAGGAAGGCCTCCTTCTGCCTTATGCTGCCACTGTGATTATGGACAAGTCCCTTAAAACCCCAGTATTCTAAGAAATTCATTAAAAATATAAGTTAGAAATGAGTTGCTATTTTCATCATTTGAAAGAATTTTCATGCAGGGTTCCCCACAAATGAAATCACAAATTAAGGCAGTTTTTTTTCAAGCCTCTCCACCCATTAACACTCCTCCCTCCAAAAAATACTGAGTTGGATTGGGATATTTCAGCTTCAGATCAATCTTTCACAAAGGTATGGAAAATCTAAAGGTTATTATGGAAAGTTCTTCCCATTTCAGCTACTCCCTTATAAATACTCTCCACATTCTAGCATTTAACCATGTGCCCTGAGAATTCATGCAACCTGGGATTGCTCCAAACCTTCCTCTCTTCATCTTGTCTACCAGTGCCTTGCCTTCAGGTCTTTGTCTCCATCCCTCTTACCTATTAACACCTGATTCCCAAACTATCTACCTGTCATACTAGAAAGTATTAGATAACCTAATTCACATATGAAGGTGAACATGTATTTAAAGATTTCTATATATTATGTTTCCTAGTAATATTGTGTTTATGTTTAACTAAAAAGGAACAACTCTCACATGATCCCAAGGTGTAATGCCCAAATTATAGTGAACAGCAGCAGTAATCTGGCAGGGAAACATTTGTGTCAGGGGAAGAAATACCTGGAAATCCTCAAATCTCCTCCTACTGAAAAAATCACTTGTAATCAACTCCTGACTTCACTCAGGACTTTGTCTACTATGCCTTTTTAAAACGTATATTTGTCTTCTCCCTCCCCACCCCTTTTAAACTTCATTTTGTGTGTCATCTTCCCCCATTAAAATGGAAGCTCCTCGAGGGCAAGGACTGTCTTTCTACTTGAATTTGTATTCTCAGTGTTTAGCACAGTGCCTGGCACACTGTAAGTTCTTAATAAATGATTGTTGACTAGTATCTAAACATAGAAAGCTGATGATGAATATATATATATGTGTGTGTGTGTATGTATGTATGTATGTGTGTGTGTGTATATGTATCCACTAATGGAACTTTATTTTCAAAAACTTTGGTGCTTTTAAAAGATTCACCTACTAGGCTAAAAATTTCCCTGCTTCATCCACATAAGGAATGGTTTTGAAATTTTAATCAAAAATCCATTTAGTTCCTTCTGATCTTAGAAAACAAGGTGTTCTTTTCACCAGTTAAGAGTATTACTGAAGCTTTGCGTTACAGCCAGATCACTCAAAGAGGCTTTCTTGTGGAACTTAAAACTCAGAAAGAATTAGACCTTATTGAATATTAGCATCTGTGAGATGTTTGGTAGGAGAATGTCATTATAAGTGTAAAAATCCCAGGGAATTGCATTTAGAAATAGCTGAATGCACTTTTCCCCCTGCCAAGTTGAGTGGACACACTTGATTTAATAAATGTTTACAACATTCAAACTAACACCTGAGACTTTTCTGTTAAACACTGTGGTATGCAGGTAAACAATAAGCAGTTAATCTTACTTGAATGGAACTAATTTAAACCAAAACTATTTGCAGATACTAGGAATATGTGCAACTCTTCCTCTCAGACTACTTTGATTCATTCTCTCCTTCATTCATGATTTATTCCCTGCATACTCACAAAGAAGATTTGGGATAGCTTTTGGATTTTAGTTTATTACTCAAGTGAAGGGCAACACACGCTGCTGCATCCATGTTCTGCTCTAATCAGGCCTCTGTGGAAAACATACCATTCTTCATGAGATTAGACTTTTTCTGTCTCTATATAAATGTTTGTTAAATTAAATTGAACACAGTTTTGATCATCCTGTTTCCTCATATCCAATGTCTTTCTGTTTTTGCCTATTTCAATCCCGTATATTTATTGAGCATCAGTTATGCCTAATGTACAGTAATAGGTAAAAGGAATACAAAGAAACATATGACATAGCCCCTGCTTGTAAGTGTGGTACAATCTGCTCAAGTAGATCAGGGGGGAAAAAAAAGATAATGTAAGTTAGTGTAATAGAGCTAAAAGTACACTCCAACCAGTGCAACAAGGATTAGGTGTGTTATCTATGCTCACTTTTGGGTCACCCTTAGCTTGTTCCAATATTTAATTCCATCTTCCTGAATTTTAATGTAATCCAGGAATTTGTTTGTCTATGTCCTTATGAATTAATACAATTTCAACATACCTCTCAGCTAATTAGGCTATCTCAGATCTCTCCTAAAATGTTCATCACAATATTTGTTTAACAATCTGAAAAAAAATAAACCTTCCTTTTCCAAGGTTAGTTATTTGTGTATCTGTTCACAGTAAATTCCGCAATCTCCTAGGACTTATACATAGCTAAAGTAACAAAGAAATCAATAATAAATGCAAAATAGGTAAATGCTTACAAAACTTTCTCTATGAGAATATTCACAACCAGAAGCAGCTCAAATTCACTAATGTAAACTTAAGATAATTTCTCCTTATTTCTGGAAATATAGTTCCACTATTCCATTCATGTAAGATACTAAATAAAAGAATTATCAAGAGTTATGTTCATCCTTGTCACAAGGTAAAGATTAAAATAGAAAGGCCTATCTCCTTTCCCTCCATTTCCTTCAGCTTATTTTCAACTATGACAGCGTAATGTCATATACAAGCAGCTTTTCAGAGGACTGCTGCTGTGAATAGCTTTCAAGGTTCTGATTACATAGTATAGCAAACTCTCTATTCAATAACAAATCAGAGCAAAACATTCACAGGAAATCAAGGTATAGCATTTACAATGTTACAAGTTACCACAGAAAATCAAAATATAGGATTCACCATGTCACAACGCAAAAACCTATCACTAAAATGGCCACATAGTTTTCCCCAAAGTGGAAGCACAGTTTTAAACAAAGTACATTCATTTAGTCAATCATAAAATCCTTAATTCAATCACAAAGTACAAAAGTCAAAGTTATCCACCTCTAGGTCATGGTAAATCATAATCTTCTCAGTCAGTACACACTATGCAAGTAAAGTCTTCTTTCAGCTTGACTCCAGACTAGCTCTCAGCTACCATGGTCCCAGCTCCAACTGTCACCTGAGTTCAAAGGCAGGCATTTCCAAGTTCCGTGTCCAGATCCTTGTCCAGTTCTTTGTCCAGTTCCTGTTCCATATTTAGGCTCACAGTGTCCAGTCCACCTCAAGTCCTTCACAATTCCTGTTTCTGGGAAGACAAAGCTTAACAGAGCCACAATAATATTCATGTACATTACCAGCATCATCATCAATTCACTACCTTCCTGTGAAATCAACTCAACTCACCAACAAGTTCTGAGAACTCAACACAAATCATCAACATAGAAATCAACACAGACCCACAAACATGAGGCCAGAAAAGGGAAATGACTAAAATAAGGTCACCCTTGGAGAAAATGGAATAGCCATGATTTAAGTCCAGGGTATCTGATTCCAATTACAGGATTCTTCATTAAAAGCAGGACTATACAAAGAAAAGAGTATTGACTGCAGTCAGAAGACCTGGGTTCAAATCCAAGCTGTTATGCTTACTACCTGCTTGACCTAGGCAATTTATTTAATCTTCCTATACCTCAATTTCTTCAAATTATCTCTTAGGGTCCTATTAGCTCTCAACAGGAGATATCAGACTATGTTTCTTCACTCCACTTTAGCCCCCTTTCCTTCACATATAGTTGCTCTGAGGTTTTTACTTAATTGACCAGTTACTGACCTGATGAACTCCCTTAAAATACAGTCCATTAAAAGCACAATCACTGAATTATTGTTTATAACCATTTTCATGTTTGTATGAGTGTAAGCTCTCAGTTTACTTCCACATCCAGATGCAAAACTAAAAAGTAATCATCCCCACCCTTGCCTCCATCCTTTTAAATAGTTGGCTTAGAATTTTCCCAATGTGAGATGTTTCAGGACTCTGGTAAGTCCCTAAATTTAATCTAGAATGCAAGAAAAGTCTAAGCCTTTTATCATTAAGCATGTAAAGTGTAGCAAGGGAATGAACCCAAGCTTGTAGAAAAGAATGTAATTACATGAGATGATTACAGCTCTTAATAAGTACACCCACTAACCTGAAACCCTAAATCAGCCCAAAGTTGGAAAAGTTGATCTCTTGTGAATTAAATAAAAGTTCTTGAAGCTTTTAATTTTCTTTTGGGTAGCAACACATTATTAAGAGATGTTATCTTCCTATCTAGTCTCCTTTTTAATCCAGTTGGTCCGGAACTACTTTATTTTCTGTTTAATAGTAGAACAAATATCAGCAATTGAGATATGTGAGTGATTCAAAGATGGCAAACTGCAATAATTAAAATCCCTTCTATGAAAAGCTTGATCAAGATTAAGTCAGATACATACGTTATTCATACACACCCCTTCCCCAGAATCTAATTGAATCCTATCCAATTCCATAAATCTCAAATTGCATGGTAGTAATTCATAGACCCATGCAGAATCTAGTTCTCATTTCTAGAGAATGAAAAATTGCCAGAAAACCAAGACGTGGGTTTTGAAATCTATTAATCAGGTTTTCTGTCAAACAAGGGGAAAATCAGAAATACTGTTTTATATGGAATTCCAGCTGCACAACAAGCTCATTACCAGCTGCGAAACTGAGTGCTTTGATCCATACAGCCCCTCCTGAACAAATCTTTCACAGATTGGGAAGTTTGCTTTATCAAGAGGATAAAATAATACATTTTGCTAATCCAGAGGGGGGGGGGACAGAGAGAGAGAGAGAGAGAGAGAGAGAGAGAGAGAGAGAGAGAGAGGAATGAGGGAAGGATTGGTAGGAAGGAGGGGAAGAGAAAGGGAGGGAAGAAAGGAATGAAGTGAGAGAGGTAGGGAAGAAAGGGAGAGAAAGATAACAAAGGAGGTAGGAAAGGGAAGGAAAGAGGAAAGGAGGAAGGGATGAAAGGAATAAAGGAGGGAGATAAGAAAGGAACAGAGAAATAAAGGGAGGGAAGGAAGGGAGAAAGCAAAGGAGGAAGGGGAAAAGAAGGGGGAAATGATGGGAAGAAAGGGAGTGAGGGAGAGAAGGAAAAAAGGAAGGAAGGAAGGGAGGATGAAAGAAATGAAGAAAGGAAAGAAGGAAGGGAGAGAGAGGGAGGGAGGGAGGAAGGGAATAAAGGAGGAAAGAAACTAGGAGTCTTTTCCATAGGAGAATTCCATGGAAATATTTGGTGAAGAGATTAATGGAATTCTAAATTTCACAGAGTATAAAACTGCTGTTATAATCACTAATAATTTTGGTAGCAATCATTAAGGAACGAGTTAGAATTTTCCCCCTCCCCCTGGGGTTTGAATTGTAGCCCTTTGAAAACTATTTGTTTTGCATTCATCTGCTTTTCTGAAACCTTTAATGCAAGATCTCTCATGCCTGCAGCTTCAGGCTTTATTGAAAATTATCTCTTATTGAGGATGGGATACTGCCACTTAGTTTTTGAAACACATTATGAATGAGTCAGAAATAATTGATTGCCCTCCCTAGACAAATTGCCAGACAATTGTCAAAGGCTTAAAAACTGTGTTGGGTGCTTTATAAGCCAGGATTGGTTTTTTCTTGGCCTATAATTATTATTTGTGAAAAGGGAAGAACAGTGTATGTTACCCTCCTTCAACTACTAAACAGAGTTTAGTTTAAAGTTAGTGAGGGCTGTGCCCAGTAAAACCAGGGAATAAATCGGATGCTACATTTTAAGGCAGACATACACATAATTCTGAAATCAAATGGTAAATGACTGGCATGGAGCATTAAGTTTTCATCTTTAAAAGAGGGCTAAACAGTAGAAAATTTGAAAATTGGCCCAAGTTTTCTTTAATGACCTCCCTTACCTTTTTTTTTTTTTGTGGAAGCCCTTCACAGCAATGTTCAGTGATCCCATATTGGTATTCTTACCTCTTCCCTTATTCGCCTTCCATATTCACTCTTCTCTTACCATCTCCATCTCCAAATTCGGATTCCTCTCCATCAGCCCAGTTCTCTTTTTGGCAGTCATATTCTTTGACATTACACATGATCCTCACCTGTATTCTTTAGCATGATACAATAGAAAGAACATTCAAACTACAGTCAGAAGACTTGAGCTTGAAGTCTCAGTTCTGTCACTGACTACTAGAGCAAGTAATAACATATCTGAACCTTAGTTTCTTTATCAATGAAGTGGAGATGATAATTTTACACTATCTATTTCACCAAAGACCAAATGATATTCTTTATAAAATGTTTTGTTAATATGAAGCATTACATAAATGTCAGCTACTACCACAGTGAGATATATCTGCATACATAGATATAGACATATATCTATGTATGTGTGTATGTATGTAAATTTGTGTGTGTGCAGACTGGGGTAATAATAGTCTAGGCACATATACACATATGTATGTGTATGTATGTGTACATACTTCACTCTAGGAATGATCCACAAAGTGCATACATAAATATGTGGATATATGTAATGTTAATATCATAGCCCAGTTTCCCCCCTCCAATTCTTCATACTCCACTAAACTGAACACCTGAGCACTAAGTCTATATTACAAAAGGTATATGTCCGTTTAGCTTATGGATCTATGAATATGAATCCATAATGAATCCATGGCCCTAAAACACAGAGTAGTTATATCAAAAGGCAAAAGACACTTCTGGGAAGAAAAGGAGCCAGTTACCTGACACAGGAAATCATGGTGACATACAGCTTAGAAAGGAGGCCAGCTCTAATGGAGCCTTTTTTTAATAGCTACCGAGAGCCATCTGATTATAAGTGAGATAAAGAGCAGCAGACACAGTGAGCAGAAATCTCAACTTTGCATGAGTGAAGCTACCCACTTTCAAGTCAAACATGACTCCCTACACTGGAACATGAGTCTTTCAGGTTTTGTTTTGTTTTATTGTTGCTTTTTCCCCTTCACTAATTACTTGGAAATGAGTCCTAATCCCTAGAAAGGATGAATTAAAGCTGTGTTTGCTGTTCTTTTATTCCTAATTATTTAGAATGAATGATTTTAGAATTAATTAAATGCAAACTATTATGTGTTCTTTGTCTAGTAATAGTACTGTACAAAACATATGAGATTGTTTTACACATTCCCAATCAGTTTATAATGAAGGCTCAAAACAGAAAAGGTGAAATTTTTTTCCAATATATACTACAATAAACCCAATCATCAAGGAAAATCTGAAAAAGTTTGAAATGCTTGTTATCTACCTAAAAAATATAGTTTGGAATTGAGGAATGACTCTGGAGGATGGTAAGTAATATAATGTTCTTGTGTCTTTTTTTGCTGCTGCTTTTGTTTTTTATTTTTTTAAAAATTTCAAAAGATCTCCTCCAAGAACTACTTATTTGCACTGAACTTTTATCAGTTGTGGGCAGCTTGGTGGCATAATGAACAGACTGCTGAGTAATATGCTGAGAAGCACATAAACACATATTTTCTCAAATCAGCCAATTTTAATAATGACCAACTATCCTCAAGGAACTAAATCAATGTAAAATATAAATATAAAAAGTGACAGTTCCTTCCCTCAAAGAACTTATTCTCTACTTGGAGGTGGGGGTAGAAAGTACCATTATGGAATACTCAAAAGGTTTTTTAAACTTAAAAATGGAGAGGAAGTAATATATGTGTGTGTGTGTGTCTGTGTGTGTATTATTCTGTGTTATATATGGATGCCCTGTTCATTTAATGTTGCTTTGATTGTATATTCCTTTTTAAAAACATTGCATTTGCTTCCGTCATCCAAGGCCAGCACGCTCACCTTCTTATCTCGATCCTTCCTCACCTCACCACACTCAATTGAGAATAAAAGTAAAATTAAAAGCATTGCAAACATATTTAGTCAATCAAAACAAATTATTCTATTGGTTGCAGTAAAATAAGTCTTATTCAACATCCCAAATCTTTCATCTTTTCATCAGAAAGTTTTATTATAGTTTCCTAGAATTCTGATTGATCATTATGCTAATAAGAGGTAGGCTTTATAGTTTTCCACATCACACACAAACACATAAACACATACACACACAGAGATCACATCACATCATGCAGCTTGTTCATCTATTCCCTGTTGTATAGGCACTCCTGTCATATTTCCAGCCTGTGACACTTCAAAAAGTATTATAGATATTTCTGCATACCTGTTGAAATTGTTTTACTTAAAAATAATCCGCTCCACACACTTACTTTTTGTTCAGTCATTTTTCAGTCCTGTCAGATTCTTTGTGACTCCTTTAGTTTCTAGATTGGTTTTTCATTTCCTCCTCCAGCTCATTTTGGAGATTTCCCAGTTGATTGAAATTGATTTAGCAAATAAATGTGTGTGTACATGGGTGTGTGTTCATAGTTGTATGTTTTCCTCCTTCTTTGTACAGGGAGGGAGGTTCAGTTGGTCCCTTCTCCCCTTTCTGCCTTGCCTGTACGTATGTATGTCTACTTGATCATTCTGATTATGTTAGATAATTTCTCTAATCTTCCTTCCCTCAATTGCATGCAGTCCTATCCCCCTCCTTTCGCTTTTTTCTTCAGATCATCAATATACAAAGGAACCACTCCTAGGTCTTCTGTAAGTGGAGGGCCTTTATAAACCCCAATTATGATAAGTTCAGAGTAGATGTGTATTATCTCCTGATATGTGAATATAAGCAGTTTATCATTTTTAGTCCTTTATCATTGTTCATTCATATTTACTTCTGTATGTTTCACTTTATTCCTGTATTTGAATTTCAAAATTTCTCTAAAACTCTAATATTTTAATCAGGAATGCTTAGAAACACACCATTTTCATTAAAGATCCATCCCTTCTTCCCCACCCCCACCCCCTTTACCTCAATATGATTATACTCAGAAATTTTCATTTTAGGATTCTTTCACCTGCTGACAAGTGATTCTATTGTAACTTGATTAGAATGGATGTAGACAAGTGGCTTTTTATTTTTTTATTATTTTTTTTGCTTTTTGGAGGACAATTGAGGTTAAGTGACTTGCCCAAGGTCACACAGCAAGTTTTTGTGTTAAATGTCTGAGGCCAGATTTTAGTTCAGATCCTCCTGACTCCAGGGCTGGTGCTCTATTCACTGTGCTACCTAGCCACCCCAGCTTTTTAATTTTTTGAAAAGTTTTATTTACTTTATTCTGAACTTAAAAAAACAAAACAAACATTTCCATAGCATAGGAGAACAGGAAAAAAAATAGTAGTAGAAGAAAATGACAATCTCAGGGTGGCCAGGTAGCACAGCAAGTAAGAGCACTGGCTCCAGTGTCAGGATGACCTGGAGATTGAATCCTGGGCTCAGACACTTAGCACCCACCCAGAAACACCTGGCTGTGTAACCTTGATCAAGTTACTTAACCCCAATTGCTTAGGGGTGGCCAGGTGACTCAGCGAGTAAGAGCACCGGCTCTAGTGTTGGGATGACCTGGGATCGAATCCAGGCTCAGATACTTAGCACCCACCCAGAACTAACTGGCTATGTAACCTTGACCAAGTTACTTAACCCTGATTGCTTAAAAAAAAAAGAAAAGAAAATGTGTTATGTACTTCCTGCTCTTCCTTTCTAATATGTAATAATGTTAGCATATAACTTTTTCCCCTTTACTTCTTCTGTCCTCCCCACCCTAGAAATGGTTACCATTAGACATATGCATATGTGTGCGTGTTGTGGGTCTATGTATGCACACACACAGATACACACATGCATATATATATATATATATAATTTATATATATATATATATGTATATATCACACACACACATACACACACACGTATATATATATATGTATATATACCATTCTATAGATACTTCTATTTATCACTTCTTTCTCTGGATGTAGATAGCATCATCCTCCATAGGTACTTTGTAGTTAATTTGGGTATTTATAATTATAAAATTACTCAGTCACTTAAAGTTGTTCTTAAAATAAAATTGCTGTTGCTGTATATTCTTTGCTCTCCTCATATTGCAGTTTATTATTTTGTTCAAAGCTAACCATGTTTTTCTAAGATAATAGAGCTCATCATTTCTTTTATTTAATAATTTAGAATTTATTTATTTTTAGTTTTCAACATTTATTTCCACAAGATTTTGAGTTCCTAGTTTTCTCCCCATCTCTCCCTGACTCCCCATCCCAAGATGGCAAGCATTCCAATTACCCCTTACCCCAGTATGTCCCCTCTTATATCTCCCCCATCCTTCCTTTAGCCTCTTCCCCCTTACTTTCTTATAAGGCAAGATGGATTTCTATACCCCATTGCCTGTATAACTTATTTCTCAATTGCATGTACATTTTGTTAACATTTGTTTTAAAAACCTTATGTTCCAGATTCTCTCCCTTCCTCCCTCCTCACCCATCCCCAACTGAGAGGACAAATAATTCAATACATGTGTAGTTATGCAAAACATTTCCATGGTAGTCATATTTTGAAAGACTAACTATATTTCCCTCCATCCTATCCTGACCACCATTTATTCTATTTTCTCCTTTGACTCTCTCCCTTTTCAAAACTGTTTCTTCTGACTACTCCCTCCTCCAATATGCCCTTCTTTCTATCATCCCTCCATAACCTTCCTTCTTAGTTTCCTGTAGGGTAAGATATCCAGTTGAGTATGTATGTGGTTCCCTCCTTAATCCAAATCCAATGAGAACAACGTTGACTCCTTCTCTTTCACCTCCCTGTTTTTCCCCTCCAATGTAACAACTTCCTCTTGCTTCTTTTATGTGAGATAATTTACCCTATTCTATCTCTCCCTTTCTCTTTCTTCCAATATATTCATCTCTCATCTCTTAATACTATTTTTAGATATCATCCCTTCATATTTAATTCACCCTGTGACATCTGTGTGTACATATACACATATACACAAAAACACACATATATACACACCTATACATACATATATGTGTGTGTGTGTGTATTGCCTTCAACTACCCTAATACTGAGAAAAGTTTCATGAGTTACAAATATTGTCTTTCCATATAGGAATGTAAACAATTCAATTTTAATAAGTTCCTTAAGATTTCTCTTTCCTGTTTACCTTCTCATGCTTTTCTTGCTTCTTGTATTTAAAAGTCAAATTTTATGGTCAGCTCTGATCTTTTCATCAAGAATGCTTGAAAGTCCTCTATTTCATTGAATATCCATTTTGTCCCCTAAAGTATTAAACTCAGTTTTGCTGGGTAGGTGATTCTTGGTTCTTGGGGTTTTTTGGCCTCTGGAATATCATATTCCAAGACCTTTGATCCCTTAATGTAGAACTGTTAGATCTTGTGTTATCCTGATTGTTTCCATGATATTCAAATTGTTTCTTCCTGACTACTTATAATATTTTCCCCATGACCTGGGAACGCTGGAATTTGGCTATAATATGTCTAGGAGTTTTCTTTTTGGGATATTTTTCAAGAAAAAAATCAGTGGACTCTTCAAGTTTCTATTTTACTCTCTGATTCTAGAATATCAAGGCAATTTTCTGTGATACTTTCTTGAAAGATCACGTCAAGGCTCTTTTTTCGATCATGACTTTCAGATAGCACAATAATTTTTAAATTATTTCTCCTAGATCTGTTTTCCAGGTCAGTGATTTTTCAAATGATATATTTCACATTGTATTCTATTTTTTCATTGTTTTGAATTTGTTTTATAATATTAATAGCCACCTCCACCTCTGCTACCCCAGGGGCAGGGGCTGGACCATGTTCCACTTTCACCCAAGTCCAACAAAGTTTCACCACTGACTTTGTACTTTGTCTTTGGTGTTTGTGGATTGATGAAATTATTGATTGTTTCTATGATTTATTGTTTAACCCCCTCATTCTATAATATTAGATTATTTAATTTTAAATTAATTTTAGTCTATCTTTCCATGGCTCTTTATTACACCTAATTTTTATTGCATCATGATCTGAAAGGAATGCATTTAATATTTCTGTCTCTATGCATTGGATTGTGAGGTTTTTCTGCCCTAATACATGGTCATTGTGCATGTGCCCTGTCTCATTGGGAGAAAAAAAAAAAAGATATTCCCTTCAGTTCCCATTCAATTTTCTCCAGAGGTCTACTATAACTTTTTTTTAAAGAAATTCTATTCTGGGGGCAGCTTGGTGCCACAGTGAATAGAGCATTGGCTCTGGAGTCAGGAGGACCTGAGTTCAAATCCAGCCACAGACTTTTCACTTACTAGCTGTGTGACCTTGGGCAAGTCACTTAACCCCAATTGCCCTGCTTTACCCCCTACAAAAAGAAGAAAAGAGAAAATATTCTACTGACCTTTTTCACTTCTTTCTTGCTTATTTTGTGTTTAAATGTTCTGATATTGGGGGGGGGGAGGCAGAGGGTTGAGGCCCCAACCAGTAAAGTTTTGTTGTATATTTCTTCCTGTAATGCATTTAACTTCTCCTCCAGGAATCTGAATGCTGTACCACTTGGTGCACAAATGTTTAGTATTAATATTACTTCAATGTCTATGGTGCCTTCTAGCAAGATGTAGTTTCCTCCCTCATTTCTTTAAATTAGATCTATTTTTTGTTTTTGCTGGACACTACCCCTCCTTTTTTTTTACCTCAGTTGAAGAATAATACATATTCTGCTCCACAATTTTACCTTCACTCTGTGAGTCTATCTACTTCAAATGTGTTCCTTGTAGACAACATATGGTAGGATTTTTTTTAATCCACTGCACTCCCTGCTTCCATTTTGTGAGAGAGTACATCCCCTTCACATTAATGGTTATGAGTACTGGCTGTGTATTTCCCTTACCCTATTTTTCCTGTTTATACTTTCCTTACTTTTTCCTTTAACCTGTCCCTCCTCACCACTCTTTTGCTTTTGATCTCTCTCTTCCTCAAACTGCCCTCACCTCTTTCAGCCAACCTCTTTTCTTTCCCCTTTATCTCCTACTTCCCTATAGTGTATGATAGACTTCTTTGCTTGAGTATGTATGTCATTCACTCTTTGAACTCAATTCAATGAAAGTAAATTTCAAATAATTATCATTCCTCCCTTCTTTCCCTCTAGTATAGCACATTTTTGTGCCTCTTCATCTGATGTAATTTATCCCATTTTGCCTCCCACTTACCTCTTCTTCCATTCCAATCATTTTTAACCCTTATTTTTTTAATTATCACATTAAAGTCAATTTGTACCCATATGGTCTGAATTTATCCCTTTTAACTGCCCTAATACATATACAATTCTTTTTTTTCTAATTTCATTTCATTATTTTTTAAATTTTATTTTAAAATTAAAATTTCAACTCTCAATTTTTAAAAGTTTATCTATTTATTTTTAGTTTCCAATATTTGCTTTTATAAGATTTTGATTTCTAAATTTTCTATTCTCTCTGACTTCTCCTTCCCCAAGATGGCATGCAATCTGATATAGGCTATACATGTATCATCATATTAAACATATTTTCACATTTAGTCACATTGTGAAAGAAAAATGAGAATGAAAGAGGAAAAAAACATGAAAAAGAAAAAAGAGAAAGTAGTATGCTTTGGTCTGCATTGAGAATCTATAGTTCTTTTTCTAGATATGGATAGCATTTTCCATCAGGAGTCTTTAGAAAGTGTCTCCAAATATTGCATTGCTCAGAAGAGCTAAGTCTAACAAAGTCAGTCATTGCAATATGTTACTGTTTCTGTGTACAGTGTTCTCCTGGTTCTACTCACTCCACTCAGCATCACTCCATGCAAGATTTTCCAGGTTTTTCTGAAGTCTTCCTGTTCACCATTTCTTATGGAACAATAATATTCCATTATTTTAATATACCATAACTTGTTCAGTCATTCCCTAATTGATGGATTTCCCCTCAAATTCCAATTCTTTGTCACCAAATAAGAGCTGCTATATTTTTGTCCATATTGGTCCTTTTCCCATTTTTCTGATCTTTTGGGGATCTAAACCTAGTAGTGGTATTACTGGATCAAAGGTCATAGTTCCAAATTGCTCTCTAGAATGTTTGGATCAGTTCACAACTCCACCAATAATGCATTAGTGTTCCAATTTCCCACATCTTTTCCAACATTTATCATTTTCCTCTTTTGTTATATTAGCCAATCTGGTAGGTGTGATGTGGTACCTCAGAGTTGTTATAATTTGCATTTCTCTAATTAATAGTGATTTAGAGCATGTTTTCATATGATTGTAGATAGTTTTGATTTATTCATCCAAAAACTACCTGTTCATAATCTTTGACTATTGATCAATTGGGGAATGATGCATATTCTTATAGATGAAACTCAATTACTTATATTTTTTAGAAATGAGATAGTTGCTGTAAAAATTGCTTCCTAGCTTTCTGCTTCCCTTCTAATCTTGATTGCATTGGCTTTGTTTGTGTAAAAATGATTTAATTTAATGCAATCAGATTTTTCCACTTTGTATTTCATAATATGTTCCATTGTTTGGTCATAAATTCTTCCTTTAAACAGATCTGAGAGTGGAGCCAAGATGGTGAAATGGAAGCAGGAACTTTTCTGACCTTCTCCATGAATTCCCATCACTAACCTATAAGAAGTGAATCTGAACAGATTTTAGAGTGAGAAAATCCATGGGGAGACAGATTGCAGCAGATTCCCAATCCAGGAAAGCATCCATGTAAGATCAGTGGGAGTGCAGAGCATGCGGGGGCTGCACCAGCACGGACCTGAGATCAGAGCACAGCAGAATGAGAGCGAGCCCCAGTCAGTGGATCCAGCCACCCCAAGGGCAATTCGCAGACATCTCACCTCCAGACAGAAGATGGGTCAGAGCTGGGTAAGAGAAAGCACAGGGTCTGCAGCAGCAGCTTCCCCTTGGGCTATCAGCCTGCAGCCTAGATGTCTAAAAATCACCCACCTGAACTTCTGGGAGCCAAGATGGCAGAGTAAACCAAACCAGCTCTAATCCCCCTCCCTGACTCTGAAAACCCAGAGACTAATGCCCCATCAAGTGTAAAATCCTGAAACAGTGGAAACAGCCTCGGGCTTGGGAGTCCTAGAGGAAGGCTATGACTGTAGCTGTGCTGAGCCTGAAGTGAAGCATGGGAGGCCTCCCAACAAGCCCCACCTCAGGTTACCAGCAGGATATCCTGAAGCCCAGGGGAGGAGGGAGGAGTTAGCAAGCACTAACAACAGAAGAACAGGTGTGCCTTAGCACCAGTAGGGGAATCTGTAGACACCAACCCTGCCTGAGCTGTAGCCCAGGGGCACAGAGCCAGAAACCTGAAGTGGCCAGACCACCCCTGCCCCACATGTTACTCTGTGAGCCTCAGGGTAACCCAGGGGAAACACTGAGAGTCCTGGCCTTGGCCTCAGTCTAGACACCCAGAGGCTACAGCACACAAAGTCAAAAACCAAACCCCTAGCTCCCAGCCTGAGAAGCATGGTACATCTGTACCTCAGAAACAGAAATCCACTCTAAAAATTCAGGACATACGCAATCACAACGGGCACAAGGAAACTGTGAAATCAAGAATGACACATTCCTATTATAGCCAGCAAGAACAACCAAATTCAGAGGACAACATGGACTCTATACTCATACCTGAGACCACAGAAGGAAATATGAACTGGTCTCAACCTCAAAAGCATTCTTGGAGGAGCTAAAGAAAGATTTTAAAAGCCAAATTAGAAGAGGTAGAAGATAAATTTAAATCTACATTGACCAAATTGAAAAAAAATCTCACTGAAGGACAAAAAATTCTTAAAAAGTAAAATGTTTGAACTGGGACAGGAGGTTCAAAATCTAACTGGAGAAAATACCTCCCCAAAAAAAGCAGCTTCAAAAACTAACCAAGGAAAATAATTCACTAAAAATTTTAATCAGTCAAATTGAAGCTAAGGACTCTATGATACATCAAGAGACAGTCAAACAAAACATAAAGGTTGAAAAATTAGAAGAAAGTGAAAAAATATTGTTATGGGAATTGGAATTTTAGATCTTTCCTGCCTCTAGGCTCTTTGATAGGCTGAATTGCACCTGGAGCCTGTGGCGGGAGGCTTGGTTTTCTAGAATGCCCATGCTTTCATGTTTTGTGATTGAGCAGTGGGACAAGAGGGTTGTGACATTCTCTGAGCCAGGAGAAGTCTATATATACCCTGATGTGAGATTTTGTTTTGGGGCTTGCTTTCAGAAGTGTTTTGTGATTTGACCAGACAAGACTCTGGGCAGCCATAGAGCCCCCTCGCTTTGAAAACACAGATGTTAATGCTTCCCTCTCTGGTAACTGACTAGGTATGGATGTAATGGTCAGACAGTTGGAGGCTCATCTGATGATGTGTTTCTCTGTATTTGTTGTCTTCTTGTAACCTCTGTATTCTCTGAAGTTTGGGGTGCTGACCTTTTTCCCCTGAACTAGGTAAATGACCTATGTTTGATTAAAACAAGATTATTAACCCATTTTGAGTTGCTTTCCTTTAGAAAAACAGATCTAGGAACCTTTGTTGGCAGCCACCCTGGGTATGTCAGGGTGCTTGCTGCTACAAATATCTCACTGGAAAAACAACTGCCCTGGAGAAGAGATCCAGGAGAGATAACCTGAGAATTATTGATCTATTGGAAAGCCATGATGAAAAAAAAAACAGCCTGGACAACATACTCCAAGAGACTGTCAAAGAAAACTGTCCTGAGGTCCTAGAATCAGAGGGTAAAATAGTTGTAGAAAGAACTCACTGGACTCCTCCTGAAAGAGATCCCTAATTGAAAACTCCAAGAAATATACTAGCCAGATTACAGAATCACAAGGTCAAGGAGAAAACTTCAAGCAGCCAGAAAGAAACATTTTGAATATTGTGGAACTACAGTCAGGATTACACAGGATCTAGCAGCTTCTACATTAAAAGATTGGAATTTGATATTTCATGATGCAAAAGAGGTTGTACTACAACCAAGGATCAATTACCTGGCAAAACTGAGCATAATCTTTCAGGCAAGGAGATGGTCATCTAATGAAATAAGGGACTTTTAGACTTTCCTGAAGAAAAATCCAGAGCTCAGTGGAAAATTTGATCTCTAAATATGACTCAAGAGAGACATAAAAAGGTAAACAAGGAAAAGACACACACACACACACACACACACATGCATGCATGCAAATACTCACACACACAAATATAATTTGTGAATCAATAAGAGCAAATTGTTTATATCGCTATATGAGAAGCTGATACCTGTCAATATTGAAATTCAGATGATTATCATGTTATTTAAAAGGGATATACCTACATAGAGGGTGTGGGTATAAATGAACTAATCTGATGATAAAAAAAATCTTATTATGGTGTACAAAGGGATTGTAATGGGAGAAAAGGAAAGGATGAGGCAGGAAAGGGCAAATTATGCCACACCAAGAGGTATAGAAACATACTGTAGTAGAGGGAAAGAAGGGAGGGAGATGAACATCATATGAACTTTATTTTCATTGAATCTGGTTCAAGGAGGGATCAACGTAATGAGTTAAGTTTAGGATGCTAACATTAAAATACACAAGATCTCATGATAATAGAGGGAAAGGAGGAAGGGAGAGGAGCACTGTATGACCTGTATGAAACTGTATGACCAGCCCAGAAACCAGCCCTTTTTTCTTCCCCCCTTACTACTCTTACTGCCTGTAGGGCACAATAGATTTTTATACTTAACAGAATATGTTATTCCCTCTTTGTACCCAAACTGATGAGAGTAAAGAGGGATGGTTAGAAGGGAAGGAAATAGTAGTAAGTGTAAAGGGGAGGTAAAGAGAGGGGTGCACAGGGAGGGAATATTGAGGAAGATGATGGTCAAAAGGAAAACTCTTAAGAAGCAGAAGGGAGAAGGAAGAAATAAAAACATAAACAGGGGAGGGAATAAGATGGAGGGAAAGACACAGATAGTAATCATAACTGTGAATGGGATGAACTCTCCCATAAAATGGAAGCAGGTGGCAGAGTAGATTAAAAACCACAATCCTAAAATATGCTGTCTACAGAAACAATATGCACAGGGTAAAGGTAAAAGGCTGGAGTAGAATATATTATGCTTCAGCTAAATTAAAAAAAAAGCAAGGGTAGCAATCCTTATCTCAGATAAAGCAAAAGCAAGAAGAGATTTAACTAAAAGAGGTAAGGAAGGAAACTATATCCTGCTAAAAGGCACCATCAAGAATGAAGGAATATCATTCCTTAGCATATATGCGCCAAGCAGTATAGCATCCAAATTCCTAGAGGAGAAGTTAAGGGAATTAGAGGAAGAAATAGATAGCAAAACCATACTAGTGGGGGACGTCAATATCCCCCTCTCTGAACTTGAGAAATTTAAACTAAAAATAAATAAGAAAGAAGTCAAGGAGGAGAAAAGAATTCCAGAGAGACTAGATATGATAGATCTCTGGAGAAAATTGAATGAGAACAAAAAGGAATATACCTTTTCTCAGTGGCACATGGCACATATACAAAAATTGACCATGTACAAGGGCATAAAAACTCACAATTCAGTGCATAAAGGCAGAAATATTGAATACATCCTTCTCAGATCATGATGCAATAAAAATCATATACAATAAAGGCTATGGAAATATAGACTAAAAACTAATTGGAAACTAAATAATTTAATCCTTAAGAATGAGGGAGTCAAACAAGAAATTATAGAAACAATCAGTAACGTCATTCAAGAGAATGACAATAATGAGACAAAACACCAAACTTGTGAGGTGCTTCTTAGGAGAAGTTTTATATCCCCGAATTCATACATGAATAAAATAGAGAAAATGGAGGTCAATGAATTGGGCATGCAAATAAAAAAGCTAGAAAAAGAACAAATTGAAAATCCCCAGTTAAATACTAAATTAGAAATAATGAAAAACAAAAGAGAGATTAATAAAATTGAAATTAAGAAAACTATTGAATTAAAAAATAAAAATAAGAGTTGGTTCTATGAGAAAAAAAATAAAATTGATAGACCTTTAGTGAATATTATTAAAAAAAGAAAGAAGAAAACCAAATTATGTGTATTAAAAATGAAAAAGGTGAAGGGTGGTTAGGTGGCACAGTGAATAGAGCACTGGCCTTGGAGTCAGGAGAGCCTGAGTTCAAATCCAGCTTCAGACACTTGACACAAAAACTAGCCATGTGACCTTGGGCAAGTCACTTAACCCCAATTGCCCTCCAAAAAAAAAAAGAAAGAAAAATGAAAAAAGGTAAATCTACCTCCAATGAAGAAGAAATTAAAACAATAATTAGGAATCATTTTGTCCAATTGTATGTACATAAATTTGACAATTGTAGTGAAATGGATGAATATTTGCAAAAATATAAATTGCCCATATTAACTGAAGAGGAAGTAAATTACTTAAATAACCCCATCTCAACAAAAGAAATAAAACAAGGCATCAATGAACTCCCTAGGAAAAAATCTCCAGGGCCAGATGGATTTACTAGCAAATTCTATCAAACATTTAAAGAACAATTGATTCCACTGCTCTATAAACTATTTGGTGAACTTGGTGAAGGAGTCATATCAAATTCTTTTTATGATACAAATATGGTACTGATACCTAAATCAGGAAGAGACAAAACAGAGGGAAAAAATTATAGACCAATTTCCCTCATGAATATAGATTCAAAAATATTAAATATAATATTGGCAAAAAGACTACAGCAAATTATCACAAGAATAATACACTTTGATCAGGTAGGATTTATTTCAGTAATTCAAGGATGGTTAAATATTAGGAAAACCATCAGTATAATTGATCATATCAACAACAAAACTAGCAGAAACCATATAATTATCTCAATGGATTTAGAAAAGGCTTTTGATAAAATACAACACCCATTCCTATTAAAAACATTAGAAAGTATAGGGATAAATGGAGTCTTCCTTAAAATAATAAATAACATCTATCTAAAACCATTAGCAAATATTATATGTAATGGGGATAATTTAGAAGCATTTCCACTAATATCAGGGGTGAAACAAGGATGTCCACTATCACCCCTGTTATTCAATCTGGTACTAGAAATGTTAGCAGTACCAATAAGAGAAGAAGAAAAAAATTGAAATAATAAAACTACTTGAGATAATAAATAAATTTGGCAAAGTTATTTCTAATGAAATCCAACAACAAGAGATAGAAATAGAAATCCATTTAAAGTTATTGTAGACATTATAAAATATTTGGGAATCTACCTGCCCAAACAAACCCAGGACCTAAATGAACAAAACTACAAAACACTTTTCACACAAATAAAGTCAGATCTAACTAATTGGAAAAACATCAATTGCTCATGGCTTGGTTGAGCAATATCATAAAAATAACAATTTTACCTAAATTAAATTACATATTTAGTACCATACCAATCAATCTACCAAAAAATTACTTTGTAGATGTAGAAAAAATAGTAACAAAATTCATTTGGAAGAACAAAAGGTCCAGAATATCAAGGGAATTAATGAAAAGAAACACTAGGGAAGGTGGTCTAACCATACCAGATTTTAATCTGTATTATAAAGCAGCAGTCATCAAAACTACTTGCCACTGGCTGAGGAATAGAGTAGTGGATCAATGGAATAGATTGGGTACACGAGACTCAACTATCAATGACTATAGTAATCTACTGTTTGATAAACTCAAAGACCCTAGTTTTTGGCTCAAGAACTCACTATTTGACAAAAACTGATGGGAAAACTGGAATATAGTATGGCAGAAACTGGGCATAAACCACCATCTAACACCATATGCCAAAATCAAGTCTAAATGGGTGCATGATCTAGGTATAAAAGCTGATGCTATAAGCACTCTGGGAAAGCAAGGAATATTTTACCTGTTAGATATATGGAGAAAGGAACATTTTATGGCCAAACAATAGTTAGAGATTAATATAAAATGCAAAATGGATAATTTTGATTACATTAAACTGAAAAGTTTCTGTACAAACAAAGCCAATGTAACCAAGATTAAGAAGGGAGTGGAAAATTGGGAAAGAATTTTTACAACCAGTGTCTCTGATAAAGGCCTAATTTCTTTTATTTTTATTTTTTGCTTTTTGGAGGGGGGAAGACAGGGTAATTGGGGTTAAGTGACTTGCCCAAGGTCACATGACTAGCTTTGTGTTAAATGTCTGAGACCAGATTTGGACTCAGGTCCTCTAGACTCCAGGACAAGTGCTCTATTCACTGCACTACCTAGATGCCTCCCTCCTTTCTAAAATATACAGAAAATTGAGTCAAATCCATAAAAATATGAGTCATGCCCTAGTCGATAAATGGTCAAAGGATATGAACAGACAGTTTTCAGAGGAAGAAATTAAAGATATTAACAACAGTATAAAGATATAAAGAAATTAAAGATAAGCATATGAAAAAAAGGCTCTAAATCACTATTGATTAGAGAAATATAAATCAAAACAGCTCTGAGGGATCACATCTCACCAGTCAGATTGGTTAAGATGACAAAACAGGAAAATGATAAATGCTGGAGAGGATGTGGGTAAATTGGAACACCAATCTGGAGAGCAATCTGGTACTATGCCCAAAGAGCTATAAATAAATGCCTACCCTTTGATGCAGCAATACCACTTCTAGGGTTGTATCCCAAAGAGATCATAGAAGCAGGAAGAGGTGCATTATATACAAACATATTTATAGCAGCTCTTTTTGTGATGGCAAAGAATTGGAAATCAAGGGGATGCCCATCAATTGGGGAATGGCTAAATAAATTGTGGAATATGAATGTAATGGAATACGAATGTAATGGAATACTATTGTGCTGTAAGAAATGAGTATTATAGGAATGTAAATTTTTAAGATCTTCCCTGCCCCTAGGCTTAAGTGCACCTGGAGCCTGTGGTGAGAGGCTTGTTTCTCAGGAGATACTTTGTGATTGGGCAGTGGGTCTAGAGGGTTGTTACATTTCTCTGAGACAGGAGAAGGCTATATAATTCCTGACGTGAGACTTTGTTTAGGGGCTCACTTTGAGAAGTGTTTTGTAATTTGACCAGAGGAGACTCTGGGCAGCCATTGAGAGCTATTTTATTTATGTAAGCATTTAGGGATGTAAAATTTCCCTTAAGAATCACTTTTGTTACATCCCATAAGGTTTGATATGGTTTGGGTGAAGAAGACCCTTGCCCAAAATAAAATAAGTAGAGATATCTCCAAGTTACATACCCGAAAGACCATCCCTTCTTCCCCCACTTTGTCCTATCCTGTTTCTCTTAATCAGGAACTGAGACACACAATCTAACCACATAATATATATATACATACATATATATATATATATATATATATATATATATATATATATATCTGTTGGCTTTTGCAGATGAAGTGTTAGTAATATCAAAAAGCAGTAGGTACATGTCTAGCAGACATGAAAACAGACAAATATGTCATCAGTATCAACTTGGATATGAAAGCAGACAATATCTTATAAATAATGGGGGTGTTAGGGACTTTCAAGTCATGGTGACCCTCCTACTGGTGACAGGAAGGTAGGAAATATACTATGTATCATGGGGGTTTTGGAACACGATGACCAGTCTATAGGTCACAGTAATCTTTCTAAATCTGTACTTGTGCTGGTCAAGGGAAAATTAAGTCCATAGTCAAGTTTAAGGAACATGTACTTTCCCTTCCTACATATTAGCTAAGCTCAGCAAAACCTTCAGCTCATGACCAGGGGAATAGAGCAAGGATCTCAGGCTTCTAAGTCCTAAGTCTTTGGTACTTTATTATAATTCTGTTCAGATTTCTGAGATGTTACCTGAGAAGTTTTCACTTTTATTCCATTCAGTATGATGTCTCACTATTGTCATTCTCTTGGATGAAATTATTTATTGTTTCTATGTTTTGTTTTTTGATCCACTCATTTTATAGGATTAGATTATTTTGTTTCCAATTAATTTTTAGTCTCTCTTTCTATGGCCCTTTATTACATGTAATTTTTATGGCATCATGATCTAAAGAGAAATACATTTAAATTCCTGCCTTTCTGCTTTGGATTATAAGGTTTTCATGTTTAGTGTATGGCAAATTTTTGTGTCGTGCCTTGTACCACTGAGCAAAAGGTATTATTCCTTTCAATCTTTATTCAATTTTTTTTCCAGAGGTATATACCATACCTAACTTTTCTAAGATTTGCTTCACTTCCTTAACTTCTATTTTGTATTTATTTTGTGGTTATATTTATCTAGCTGTGGGAGGAAAGGGAAGAAAAAAAGAAAACTAGAATAGTTTTGCTATTTCTTCCTGTAATCCACTTATCTTCTTTCAAAATTTGGATGCTGTGCCACCTGGTGTGTATATGTTCAGTACTGATATTAGTTCATTGTTTATGGTACCTTTTAATAAGATACAGTCTCCTTCTTTATCTCTTGTAATTAGATCTACTTTTATTTTTACGTTGAGATCAGGATCGTTATCTCTGCTTTTTTTTTTTAACTTTAGCTGACATATAATATATTCTGTTCCAGCCTTTTACCTTTACTCTGCATGTTACCTTTCTACTTCATGTGTTTCTTGTAAACAATATATTGTAGGATTCTGGTTTTTAATCCACTCTACCATCTACTTATGTCTTATGGGAGAGTTCATCCCATTCACATCTATGGTTATGATTGCTAAGTGTTTTTTTTTTTCTCTCCATCCTATGCCCCGCCCCCCCATGTACTTTTCTCTGTCTTTTCACCCTTTCCCTCCTCTCCAGCTTTTTTTTTTGCTTCCAACTACTGCTTCACTTAATTTCACCTCCCTTCTATCAAAGCCCCTCCCTTTTCTTTCCTTTTCCCTCTAATTCTTTCTCCCTTCGTGTCTGCCTTATTCATCCCCTCCCTTTTCTTTCCCCTTTCTCCTCCTACTTCCCTAAAGAGTGTGATATGTTGGTATAACTAATTGAATGCATATGTTCTTTCCTCTTTGACCCAAATCCAGTGAGAGTAGGGTTCAAACAAAGCTTATCCCCCCCCATTTTTCCCTCTACTGTAATAGGTCTTTGTGCATCTTCCTGAGATATAATTTATCATTTTCTGCCTCCTCTTTCCTATTCTTACATTATAATCCTTTTTTCCTCTTAATTATTTTTATCATCTTATCAAATTCACCTTATTCCCAGAGCCTCTACCTATGTATACCCCTTTTAATGCCATAATAAAGATATGATTCTCAAGAGTTACATTTTCCACAAGTATCATTTTCCTGTTTAAGGATGAAAACATTTTAGAATTATTGAATACCATCTTTTTTTTTTCTTTCCTGTTTGCCTTTCTATGCTTCTCTTGAGACTTGTATTTAAAGATCAGATATTTTGTTCAGTTCTTTTTTTGTTTTGTTTTGTTTTGGAGGGGGGAAGGCAGGACAATTGGGGTTAAGTGACTTGCCTGAGGTCACATGGCTTGTAAGTGTTAAATGTTTGAGGTCAGATTTGAATTCAGGTCCTCCTGACTCCAGGGATGTTGCTCTATTCACTGTGCCACATAGCAGCCCATGTTTAACTGATTTTTAAAGTCTCTTGAAGTCATTAGCTTCCAGTTGCCCAATTGTAATTCTTAATGAATTGTCTTCTTCAATTATTTTATGCCTCCTTTTTTTATTTAGCCAATTCTGCTTTTTCAAGAATTGTTTTCTTCTGTGGATTTTTTTTAATTTAGTAAATTGCATTTTTTAAGGAATTGTTTTCTACAGGTAATTTTTATCCTTTTTTTTTTTCAAACTGTTGACATAACTTTTTATTTTTCCCCCAATTTTTCTTCTACCTCTCTGACTTGATTTTTAAAATTCTTTTTGAGCTCTTCCATGATGACTTTTTGGGCTTGAGACCAATTTACATTGCTCTTTGAGGTTTTGCATGTAGGCATTTTGAAATTGTTTTCCTGTTCTGAGTTTTTGTTTTGATCTTCCCTCTCACCATGGTAGTTTTTTTTTTTTATGTTTTGTTTTGATTTTTGGTTTTTGCTCATTTCTAACAGTTGAAGTCTGCTCCTTGTGTACAGGGGGCACTGTCCCAAGCTTCTTGCATTGTTGGCCAGGGTTCTGATCACTGACTTTCTGCCCCAGAACCTCTGGGACTGGTGGCTTGACTAATGAACTAACGTGGCCCACCCTAGTCATATCTGTTGTGCCCTGTGTTCTGTGGTTGAAAGTTTGCCTACTTCGGGGCAGCCAGGTAGCACAGCGAGTAAGAGCACCGGCTCCAGTGTTGAGAAGACCTGGAGATCGAATCCTGGGCTCAGACACTTAGCACCCACCCAGAAACACCTGGCCGTGTAACCTTGAGCAAGTTACTTTTAACCCCAATTGCTTAAAAAACAACAAAAAAAAGAAAGTTTGCCTACTACTCTGGGGCTGGAAGCCCCATAGCTGACCTACTGTGTCACTGGATTGCTGAGTCAGAACCATTGCTTTTCTGTGCTGTGGTTATTAGACTCCTGATGGCTTGCCTGGACACTACGTGTGCTGGGCTGAATTCCCGTTTTGCCCAAATGAGAGAGTCCTTTCCTGATGTCCTTCTAAGTTATCTTGGGCTAGAAAATTGTTTCCCTCCATCTATTTGTGAATGTTGTCACTGTGGAATTCTCTTAGTCATGATTTAACATTGTTTCCAAGGGAAACTAGGGAGAGCTGAGGCAACTTCCTGGCTTCTCTCTGCAATCGCGGCTAATCCCTCCTAAACTTTATTCCTTTACATTTTTTATTAGCTCCTTTGCTATCCTTGACCTTTTGTTCTTTCAAATTAATTTTGTTATTTCTTTTTTCTAATTCATAATTTTTGTCATTTATTTGGGATGGTACTCAACCTAAGGTTTCTTTAAAGATTTCTTAAAATATATCTGTATTATGATGTTCAGTTATTCCAATGATACTCAATATTTGTTTCCTCAATCTCTTTTCGAGGTCATTTTTGCCATATGATTCCTTACATTGTCTCTAGTTTTTTTTTTTTTTTTAAGTGTTTTCACCATTATTTCTTGTTGTCTCATGGAGGCATTGGCTTCTATCTGGTGCACTCCAATTTTTAGGGAGTTTGCTACTTGGGAAAGGTTTTGTATCACTTGTGCAAAGATGTTATTTTCCTTTCCAATTCTTTATTCCAAAAATCTCAGTTATTTTCCAATTGTTTTCGTTGAGTGCTCTCTTTTCATTTATATTAAAAAAACTTAAAAAATACTCTCTTGCTTCATATCTTTCATGAATTCTAGTTCAGCTTGTGCCCAAGGTATACTTCCCCCCTTTGAGGCATTGCTTGTAGATACTTTATAATCATTCTCTAATAGCAGGGCTTCTTAAACTATTTCCACTCACAGACCCATATAAGGTTGCAACCCACAGTTTAAGAAGTACTGTTTTGTAGAACATTTTTGTCTTAAGCATCCCTGCCACCATTCTAGTTCATTATATTTTGCTTTTTTCTCCACTCTTCCTTTCTGCTTCTAGAATTTAGATATGAAGTTAGGGGCAGGGTTTTTCATACTTCTGGAAGGAAAATCTGGCCTGATCCTATTGCTGAATTCTTGGAGTATTGCATATTACATTATTCTATGTTATCAAGGATAAACTGGAGACTTTTAAGGTTTCAGTGATCCCAAAGTTGTCCTATCTAGGAAAATAAAATGATCACTGCCCCCCTGGTCTGAAATATGCAAGCTCCTGGCCTAGCTTTGGGTCTATGCAAGAGTCAATTGCTGCTCCTTGAAACAGCTCCTATCAACCAGCTGACAATGTCTCTTGGTTCAGAGTAAGAATTGTATGTTTCCTTTTGGTATGAGATTTCTACATTGGTTAGTCTTCTGCAGGCTAGACTAGATGCTAGAAATGAGATCCTGATCTGTTCTTAGGGCCTAAACCACTCCATTGTTGCTGTTTCTAGTAGCTTCTGAACTTCATCCTTTATTAACACACAGTTTAGGGTCTCCCTGATTAGGTACAACATTCCCCTGTGCTGCTCTCCACAATCTACCCTGGGGCTGTGACCCAGAACAGGGTACTTGGTCCCAGAGCTTCCTGTTGACACCTGTTCCCATTACAGTGGTCTAGCAGAAGTCAGAGATCTCTTGTTGACCTGATGCACAGCCTCTCTTTGGGCAGTGGAGTGCTTGGGCCACTTGTTCTTGGTCCCAACCTTTCCCCAGGTTCAAAATACCTCTCTGTCCTTCTTCCATGTGGAACTGGGTAGAACAAATGACTCACTGTGACTTTTTTTCTCAATTTCCTCATCAGGATTTGGTCTGGTGCATTCTCTACATTTGTTTGGAGAAGTTTGTGGAGTGCAGCTCACTGTACTGCTTTTGACCACTCCATACTTGCTCCATCTAGGTGACCTAGTAATTTATTATAACACCTCCTTGAAAGCTAAGATAAATCCAAAATGTAAAGCAAAGATAATATAGTCTTGTTTTAAATATTTGCAATACTTTACGTTTCTCTTGAAAGAGAGGGAAAAATATCGAAATCACCTGAAACTTATATGTAGCTATTCCTCCTTCAATGTGGTACTTAGCAAGAAGTAGGACCAATGAGTGGATTGTGTAAAGGGACAGATTTAGTTTTCATGTAAAAACAACAACAAAAAAACATCCCAATGGCTGGAGTCAACCAATCGTTATTCCAAAAATTGAATGAGTAGCATCACAAGGTGGTTTGGTCCCACATAACTTAATGAAGTCTTTAAGCATAGGCTGGATGATCACTTGATGCTATGGTGTCAAGGATTGTTGTTTGAGTAAAAAGTAGGCAAAGTAACCATGGTTTCCCTGTCCTGTTACATCACTGAGATTCTGTGATGCTTTGAAAACATCATTTCAAATATCCACTCAAAAGTCAAAGAATTATTAAAAGAAAAGTTTACTGAATAGACTGGAGATGAGTAGTAGACCCAGACTTATCTTTTAGAATTAGTTTTCAGCACTCAACAAGGAAGTCAAGAGAAATTCTTTAAAGTGTGATTGTCACCTGTCCATCACTTTGAATTGCTAGAATTTAGAGATATGGCTAATGCTTCTTAAGATCAGATCAAAATCCATCTCTTCCAAGAAGATGTTCAGGAATGATATTCTACTCCTTGCTTGCTCAATAATTATGGACTTTGTAGAACATTAAAGTAACATCTCATTACTTTGGAATTGGAAGGGAAATTTGAGGTCTTTACTATGTTGTAATTGAAAATAATCCTTTGAATATCAATATTTTCAAATGCAAATAAATGGCACAGATTCTAACCTAATTAAAACAGAGTATAATTGAATATAATTTAACCTATACATATATAAAGACTTTTTGTAATGAATATTAATAATTACAGTGTGTAGTAAGTCAATGATGATCACCTTGCATGGAAGCAAACATATTTTTTAGTGTCACAGACCACTTTAGTAAACTGGCGAAGCCTGTGAACCTCTTCTTGGAATAATGGTTTTAAGTGCATACAATAAAATATTAAGGGTTACAAAGGAAATCAATTATATGGAAATACACATATAAAACAATCCACCACCCTCAGTATAAGGATTTATGGGGCAGGGAATATATTTTCCCCTAACAGATGCTCTTTGAATTCTTCTGTGAATTCATTGAATTCATACAATTTCTATATTGACTATTCTGTCCAATTGTGTATTATTACATCTTGCTGGTGTTAGTATGTCTGGCACTGTAAGAAACTTCCCTGATAGAGGCTTTGTGGTGGCACAGCGGATAGAGTTCTGCATCTGAAGTTAGGAAGATCTGAGTTCATATCTGGCCTCAGACATTTACTAGCCATATGATCCTGAGCAAGTCCTTTCTCTCGATCTGTCTTAATAAGGCAGAGTAATTTTTTAATAAATGGATTCATCTTTGGAATATTGACTTTAAGATATCTACAGTGTCTCCAGTTCAAAATATCTAATTGACAGTTGATTACATGAGACTGGCAGTTGGGAGAGTGATTAGGATTGGACAACAATATCTGGGAGTCATCTGAGTAGAAATTATGATCAAAACCAATGAGATAGCTAAGTGAAATAGTCAGGAGGGAGAGAAGAATCTTGGAGAATTCCCAGAGTTAGCTGATGTGACCTGGAGGAAAATCCAGAAATGGGGAAGGAAGAGTGATCATATAGGCAGAAGAAGCGGAAAAGAAAAGTGACATGAAAAGCTAGAAAGACAAGAACATCAAGAGAAAAGAGAGATTGACATCACGGAGTCAAAGGGAGTAGATGGCTTTCATAGTTTTTATTATCATTCTGCTTTTGAAAAAAGAGACTTAAGCTTTCTGTGTGACTCTGCGAGCTGCCTGTGATGAAAATCCAGTTCTCATTCCTGACATTTTCATGTGGTTATTGTCATGGCTCTGTTACTAACTACAACTATGATTTTCTGCCAGTCACTTCACTCTGTGTGAGCCTGAGTGTCCCCAACTTGGAAATGATGGGATTGGAAGAGATCTTTAACATTCTTTCTAATTGTAGCATTTCTTGATTTATTCTGCATGATAGCCTGATTTTTTGCAACACTGAAGACAAAAGCTCAAAGTAATGGAATAATCTTTACATATTATAGCTTTTTTTTTCTTTTACTTCTTTTTTAAAGCAGTATTCATTGCTTTAGAGTGGGAAGGAAACTTTCATATACTTGGGCATTTTTCCTAAACAAAGTGTTTCAATATTTCCATTTTCTTTCATTTGCAAATATCTCAATCCTCATTCCTTCCAAGCAGACAGCTTGTAATTAGAACAGTAAGTAAAGTTAAAGGTTGAGAGTTTGGCTGTTGTTTTTTTTTTCTCTTTGTTTCCAAGTAGGAATAATTGTGTCAAAATAAACAGACTCTTTTGTTGTTGAAATAGTTTGTTCCATTATATAGATACAGTTTTCCTTCACCACTTCAAGGACCAAACAGTGAAATAAAAGGCACAGTAAAAGTCCTGGAAACTTTCTGTCTAGAAATGTTTGCCTCATACATATTCTCTACTAATACCTCTACCTCCCACCATATTACATCATGAAGTCCCATAAGTCATAATAAAGGGAATGACCTCAAGAAACAGATTTTTATATAAATTTGTAGAAGAAAGTCAGATAAAATGACGCCATAAACAGAAAAAGATTAGAGACTAAACCTGTGACTTACTTGATATAAAGAATTTCCAAATAAGGAAACTCCATCTACCAATGCAGACCAACAACTTATATTTGTAGACCATTGTGAAGGGTACTGAGAAGGTAAATGACTTGTATTGGAGTCCACACCAAAATGGGTCAGAATGCCAGATTTGGACCAAGTTCTGCCTCAATCAAACTCAGAGCCCAGGTTTCAATTCATTATTCCATACTGCTTCCTAAAGGACAAAAAGGAAAGTATTCTAATGGAAAAGGAAAGGAGTGGAAGACTTTCTGTAGTAGGCAAGAGTGTAGGAGAATATTCCATAGTGGTTAGAACAGAGAATGGACAGCAAACTACATGGTAGGGGTAGAGTATACTTTAAGTTTTACAAGCATAGAAAGTTAAGGCTTCTTTGCTGGCATGAGGCAAAAAGGGCAAAAGACAACCTAAACTACTGTGTATTAGCATAGTTAAGAGTGGTTAACTTCCCATAGGCCACTTCAATATAACATAGAGCCAAGATTTTTAAGTTGTATTTTTATTGGTCCAATTCAAATGACTATAGATAGATTTCAGAATCATAGTTTTAGAAATCATTTCAGTGATCATTTAGCCCAATCCCACAGAAACAAGAAGCATCTTTAGAAAATGTCTTAGAAGTCATCATCTGGCCTTTACTTGAAGGCATCTGATAGGAGATATCCACTTCCTCGAGGCAGTCCATTCCTCTTTGGATAGCTATAACTGGGAAGTTATAGAGGAGTTTTTTTAATTTGTTTGCTTTGTTTTTGATTTCTAAGCAAATCTTTCAAGGCTAAATCTATCCCTCCATAACTTTCACCCATTGTTCCTGGTTTATCTTTCCAGGACCAAGAGGAAAAATACAATCCCTATTTGAAGTGATAGCTTTTCAAATATTTCAAATAACTATTATTTCCTTAGATCATCCTTACTATACAGCCTAGCTTATCCATGTCCTTCCTAGAATGTGATACCCATGTCTATAGAGCACAGCAAGATGACTTTTTCCCTTATTCCTGGATGTTTGCATCCCTTCACTGATCCTAAGAGTGAGTTAAGCTTTTTGTCTATCATATCACACTCTAGGCTCACAATGTGCTTGCAATCCACTTGAACATGCTCTCTGGTAAAGTTTCCCATCTTATATACTTGGGAAATTTATATTTTGACATAAATCTATAGCTGTATTGTGATTAAATTTCATTATACTTGATTTGGTCTACTTTTCTAGACAATCAAGATCTTCAGGAATACTGACTCTGCTATCTCCTCTGTGGGTACTCTCCCTCTAAGCCTTGGCTTTGTATGATCCACAGTTTTGATAAAGATATTATCTCGTTGTGATATTTGTATAAGGTTGTGTTTATACTTGATGGGTGACCCAGGCAATAAATTGGCGTTCTTTACTTGTCTAAGCAGCCCATAAGGGTTCAGCCCTCCCTTGTGTAAGCCTGCAGAAAGATAGATCATCACTTTTACCTATTGTCATCAAGGAACTATAATAGATGATGTATCTACCAGGTGGAACTGTATTAAAATCACCAATTAAATAGTTTTCATCAGAGTTTATCTGAACAGTTGGCCTTTTCTTGACAGTTTGTGCCTCAGCCTTTATAAGGGGTACAGTATCCCTACTGTCCAACAAAGGGTGATAAGTCAACAATTCTAAGGCTACTCTTACATCTTTAGGGCTCCCCCTGGCACAGTGAGCCATGGCCCTTCATTCCAGTATTGACATAGGACATTGAAAGTGGATTAGCACTACAAATTATTGGAAATAAGCAAGAAAATATCTATGCCTTTCATTCCTATCTTGACTCTTGGAAATCCCCTGCATCCTATTTTCTCCCTACTTTGATGATTCCCAGGAAATCAACTTTACTATAACTGCATGACTTATAAAACAGAGTAAAACAAAATGGCAAAGAAACTGTGGCATTTCCATCTCAGGAAAGGTTTCATTCCTTTCCTAAATTCCTCCTGCTTCTTCTCTCACTTCATTGGGGCTACCTTAGAAATAGTCTCAATGCCTACTTCCAAAGACTCTGAGAAGAAGATAAAGGAGTTCTGTGTTTGGTTCCTATCTTTGCACCAGACGGTATAGTATAAGTAATGGAAAACAGGAAGAACACCCAGAGGGGCCTTAGGAATTGGGATTATCTTCTATATTTCTTACCAGTCACAGAGGAATTAAAGCACTACTCTGGATAGCTATGTGCTCCAGACATGGTTCTTCATAGACTGTTTATAAGCTGCTCTGCATGATGGCCTAATTCAACTCTCTTGTTGCAAGATCCTGGTTTCCACTAATAGGAATGTAGGTCCCAGCAGATTCTCAAAAGGTTATGAGCTCCTTTCTCAGATTCTGTGGCTCCCCCAGTCTGTACCTAAATGAATACTAGGAAGATATTCTATGGATGGGTCCCATCAGCCAAAAGAACACACACATTAAGCCTGGAGAAACCTGCTAGGACTCTACCCTAAGTCCCCACTCTTCTGATAGTCAACAACCTAAAAGGACCACAATTTCAGGGTAGGGGACCAGCCATGATCCATTATACTCAACTGTACTTTCTGAATTTTTCCTGCTTCTCACTAATTGCTATGCTAGTGCTCAGCATAGCAATTAGTACACAGCCTGCCCTGCTTTCTGACTTTGTTTTAGATGTTATCATTACCAATTAGAATGTTAGCTCCTTGAGGGTAGGGACTATCTTGCTTGCTTAAATTTCTATCCTCCATACTAAGCTCAGCTCCTAGGTCATAATAAATTCTTAACAACTGCTTTATCCTAGGTAACCTAAGCATTTGTTGCATTCAAATTGTCAAATTTAAATTATTTATTGGCTCATGCTGTTTAGTTGGCTATGTCCTTTTTTTTTTTTTGCTTTTTGGAGGGCAATTGGGGTTAAGTGACTTGCCCAAGGTCACACAACTAGATGTGTGTGTGTGTGTGTGTGTGTGTGTGTGTTATGTCTGAGGCCAGATTTGAACTCAGGTCCTCCTGACTCCAGGGCCGGTCATCTATTCAATGCACCACCTAGCCGCTCCTGGCTATGTCTTCTTATATGTATTATGTCTATTTTATACTTTCCATGAGAATTAAATCTTAAATGTTCTAATGATTTAACTGTAACTATCCCCCCAGTATGTTGCCTACAATAAAAATTGAATATTTGAATTGTATTGAATAAGCAGAATGTTTTTAAAGACCTCATCAGTTTTGTTCTTACCTTTTATTTCTAGTTCACAAGTCAACAACTTATAAAGTTCTCCATGCTATTCTTTAAGTCCTGCAAAGAATTTTTTGTTTTTGTTTTTCCTATTTCCTATTCACCACACCCCCTGCTGGCTCCAGGATAGTATTCATTCTACCTTATCAAAAATGCCAATAAAAAGCAAATTATAAGTGTTCTGCACAGTATTTCCCAAACTGATTTAAATGCAAAATGCAATGAAGGGTGCAAACCCTGGAGATTAAGTTACAAAATGAAATGATCCCTTTAAATAAGATCTCTCTTGCCAAATTATTTATTTTCAGAACAATACAAAGTAGGAAAATTGTTTTAATTTATCAAGTTGCATCCAAAGTTGTGGATATTAAAATTTACATGTTCATATCACACCCTGACTTTCTCAAAGATCTTACTAATTTGCACCTGGAACTGCATGTATTTATTTTGCTCCTTATTAACTCCATTTAACAACCTGCAGGATAGTATGATGGCTTTGGAAGCAAGGTATCAGCAGGAGTGCAGAAGATTCCTCTCTCCAGGGTTTACCCATCACCAATTTCACTTAGGTTCAAATAGGATGAAAAATGAGGAGAAAAAATAAGGATCATCTTTGGAAAGACATAGTTACTAGACAATGCCTCCCTTCTGAGACTCTATAGCACTGAGATTCTGTAGATGGAGTACTTAAATATTGTCTTGTATTTGTTGCTAATTGTTTTTTTTTTTTATTGTTGTTGTCAGTTGTTTTGTTTTTTTTTCTTTTGGGAGGGCAATTGGGTTTAAGTAACTTGCCCAAGGTCACACAGCTAGGTTTTTTTGTTTTGTTTTGTTTGTTTGTGTGTGTGTGTTAAGTGTCTGAGGCCGGATCGGAACTTATGTCCTCCTGACTCCAGGGCCAGCACTCTACTCACTGTGCCACCTAGCTGCCCCTGTTGTTACTTGTTTCAAGTGTTTTCAACTGGTTTTCTCAACTCAAATAAAATCTGTTTGAAGGTAGAAGTCATTTCTTCAAGTTCTTCCTTTCCTGCCTCCAGTATCAAGCACTGAATAAATTATTTCTTTGTTGATCGTTAGACTATAATTATCAGTACAGGTTGTATTCAGGAAGCAGAGCATGTACCTGTCCTAGGGGACATTCAATAACCTTTGTCTTCATTTTGGATTCAACATAACACAAACAAATCAAGGAAAGGGTCAACCAAATCCTGTGCATACTGGGACAGTTCTTATTTCATTACTTATGCTGGAGCATATAGCCTGAGCCCAAACATGCTGACCTTTACTCAAACTAAACCTCTTCCAGGTCCCACAGTACTGCTTTCAGGTAAGTCTGCAAGTACATAGAGAATAGTTCCTTTATGGAATTCTGCTGGCTTAGTAATTTCTTACTAAGAACTGTCCTATAAAAGTAAATGTATGCAAAATATTTTAAGAATGTGAAAACAATTAACTAAAATACCACCCCCCACACAGAAACAAAACATGATTGTGGTAACAGTGGGAGTTATAGATGTTACAGAAGTTCCCATCACCATTTTTGCTGACTGTATAGAGCAGATATAACTAAATATTCCATTCAGACATTTGCATCTGAGAATGATGAAGTGAATAGGTTTTCTCTTTCTTGGAGATGTTTTATTTCACAAATAACACAGATCTCTCACTCATTTTGATTTGGGCTATAAGAATTTGACCCTTTTTTTTTTTAAATTGAGGATTTGGTGATGGTCAGATATATCTTGTTAGTTTTCTATCTTTCTTGTATCAGCTTTTATCAGAGGTATTTGATACAAAGTTTTATTTCCCCATTTTATTACTTCCCAATTTGTGCAAGCTGTACTGATTTTGTTTGTGCAAAAGTTTTTTTTTTAATTTTTGTTTTCCAATTTTACATAATCAACATTATATGTTTCTGGGATTCTTTCTACTATCTCTATGGCTTCTTTATTGCACTCAAGTCCCAGGCTAGATATTTTAATGGCCTCTTGATGACATTATTCAATAGAAAGGCCCTTTCAATCCACATGTAAAACACAGTAAAAATGTAATAAATTGTCTAAATCTCATCCTGTCCCCACCAGGGGGAGGTAGACTTAATTTAATATGGAAGACAAATCTGTTATCTGTCAATAACTATTTGCTTATTAGAACTGTTTCCAGATTTTCATTTAGTCTTTCTCTATGCCTATGATTCTCAACTTTTTTCCAAAGTCCCTTTACTGAAATAAATCTTTGGAAAAAGCCTTGTCACAAAATATTCAAAATTATTATTTAGCATTTATTAACAAATATGTCAAAACATGAAATTCATCTGGAAAAAAATCTTGGTGTGTTTCAGGGTTTCTTAGAACAGTTTAGAAACACTGCTCTATGAAATTAAAATATTAGAGGATAAACTTAAAAGATAAAAGGTTAGAAATTATTAATCTTACTAGGGCAGCTAGGTGGTAGACTGAATACATTGTTAGACCTGGAATCAGGAATATTTATCTTCATTAGTACCAATCTGACCTCAGATACTGACTAGCCATGTGACCCTGGACAAGTCACTTATCCCTGTTTGCCTCAGTTCCTCATCTGTACAATGAACTGGAGAAGGAAATGGCAAACCACTCCAATATCTTTGCGAAGAAAACCCCAAAATAGGGTCATGAAGAGTCAGACACAGCTGGAAATGACTGAATAATAACAACAACATCAATCTTACTATTTAACCTTACATTTGAAAATAGACTTTGGACTTTTAATGCTATTGAATATAACCTGATTTCTCTCCACACAATTCTTACATCAGTGATGGTTTGTATACTTTACATTTAATTTTATATTATCATACAATTCCTTAATTGCTTCTCTTAAGCTATTTTTGCCTCTAATCATTTTTTTATGTAGCAAATAGCAAAATACTGGACACATGTAGCAGGTTTTCAACAATCACCTATTAGTTGATTGTGTTTCATTTAGATTATTAGAAAGTGTGGTCATAAATTACAGGAGTTATGAGATGTTTTTTGAAAACACTGATTTGACCTTTTTCATTCATGTGAAAACTGAGTCCTAAAGAGCTGAAATGAATTTACCCTAGATCATATCACAGTAAGTATCAGAACTAGAGTTTGACATCAGATCCTTTAAAGACAAATCCAGTTTCCAGGCTAGCTGGTGAAATAAATTATTATTAACAATTGGGGGGAAAGTGCAAATTCAGGCATCCTAATGAATAATACAGTGAATGACTAAAGAAGTCATCACCCCCCCACCCTCTCCCTTTTAACCATTTAATTCACCATTTAACTGCATAACTAGGGGATCAAGGTAGCAGAAGGTATCATTCAATCAACAAATCAAAGCATGAGGTTTGCATTTGAAATAAACTACAACAGATAGTATTCAAAATAGAGTAGTTCATTAATGTTAAGTCAGTGGCCCATATCAACTCTTGTGACATTAATATTTTAGCTAGTCATATCTCATAATACATGGATGTTCCTTTTCTTTTTAGACATTGTTCCCAGTAGAACTTAAGATCCTTGAAGGCATAAAATCAATTTGTAACATTGTATCCTCAAAGTCTAGACTAGTGCTTCACTAGGAGGCATTTAACTCTTGCTAGTTGAACAAAGTCAACAAAGAATCATCCAAAGAGAGCTCCGAGAAGTCAAAGAACAGTGGCATGGGGTTTGTAGCTTAGACTTTACCTTTTGGGTTTAGTCATGATATTGTGCTTGTGTGTGTGTGTGTGTGTGTGTGTGTGTGTTCTTGTCTAGACAAAGCATAACATACATCTGTGTCCAAGCTCTTTATTCAAAATGAGGACAGTAACTGGTTTCTGTCTGCCTCCAAAAGGTATTGCCAAGATTAATGAGAAGAATTCTTCACTGATTATCCTGAAGCTACAAATCAAGTTATTGAATTAAAAGCAGCATGGAAACAGAGGCAGAAAACATGGTGAGACTGCATAGCATGCATTATAATATTCCAAAAGTGGATTTCTCAGGTCAGGTTAAGAGTTTTATGAAATTATTTCCATAGGTAAGTATGCGTTTAGCTGAACAGTTTTAAAAGTGACTTAAATTCTTCTGCTCATAAGAATTACCTGGCAAAAGATCCCCAAAAGATGGCATTAATTATACTATTGTCTATAAGAACAGTTGTTAACCCCTTCACTCCATACATAGTCTGTTAAATAAATTTTAGACTAATATCTGCTATTGCTCTGAGAATAAGTCTGACAAAGAAAATATAACTGTGAAAGGACTTTAATATGAAGTTCAGTTTCTTCACTATACATGAGTTTATATATGCACATTTATATATGGTTTCCAAATATTTACTAATTACTTGAAGATCGTCAATGAATCTGAGACTAAAAACAGATTTCTCTGATTGCCCCTTCACATTTAAGAGGGCTCTTCACTGGTAGTGCTAGAAACATTTTAAACTATTCTGCTTGGAAATCAAACTTACGTTCATTATTACTTTTTTTCATTTTTATTTTAATTGTCACATTGTGAGCTAACTTCTTTTGGGGAAGGCAGTGAGAGAGAATAAAGAAAATACTGGGAGTTAGCTTTCCATCCTCAACAGTTTTCTGTGCAGCAAAAGGTAAATTTTGGGCCAGATGATCTCTAAATTCCTTCTAACTGACATTCTACAATTTCTTCTGCCTGAGTTTTTCAATACTTTGATTTTAAAGCATCACCTGGATGAATTTGTATATATTTCCCAAAATCCAGTGGCCTAAGCAGTGAATTTGATTTTTGAAAATTCCATTTCTTGGTAAGGATTGGGCATTCATTCATAACTAACATGGACCTAACAATTTTATCTTCCCTCTGTGACAAAAACTAGATCACTAATGACTTTCTCCACTTCACTATAGCACTGTCATTTTGGGGGTGAAACACAGACATATCAAAGTTAAGCCTCAAGAATTCTTCAACTGGAGATGCTACTTGAAGAATACATCACAGCTTACTAATAACTACACAACTGGTATTCATGCAAAACACAAGCAAAACATACAAAACACAAAACAAAAGTCCACAATACTAAAATTTGCATCAGAATGTTTTCTCCTGGGGAGAGAGTTGTAAAAGAATATCACCCCTAATGCTGACTCAAAGCCAGAAGAGAAAATCAAGTATAAATGTTTTACTTTGTTGGGGGTTGGCATATTTCCTTAAAATCGTAATAAGTTCAATTATGCCAAAGTCTCAGCCATTCCCTGTATAGACTAGAAGCCCAAGGCTGGACCACACTCTCTAATTTGGAGCATTTGCCATAAATGAAAGGACCTCTCCCCCGCCTTGTTTTTGCCTCTGTGGTAAAGCCCTCATATCCTAGCCTGCCAGACTGTATCATCCCTCTCTTCTTCCTTCAACAGACACTGATTTACCGCTGGGAACCAACTAGAGGCAGTAGTTTCTGAACTGTGCTGCTAACACATCACTCCTTTATCAAAAGGATTAGGAGTATTCGATTCCAAGTAATATAATGGACAACAAAAAAAGAGACATAAGTGAAGGAAAAACTATTATAAAACACTGGTAAAAAAAAAAAAGGGGGGGGTGTGGGAAGGGGGAATTGGGATAGAATGGGGGAGTGGAGGCGTGAGGGAAAGGGTGGAGGTTAGAAAACAAACGAGATAAAATATCTATTTTTTCAACCTGCCAATATCAGTTTCCTTTCGTATAGGAGGGAAATTAATGAGATTGACAAGATTGAAATTTTGCACCGCCTCAAATCCCAATAAACATCTTAAATAAAACCGCTCTCCGTGGAAGTCTTCCCTTAACTGCTCCATCTCCCTCCTCCTCTGCACCTTTTAAAAATTCCTCACTCTGTCAAGCTTTGTTTTAAAATATCCTCTACTTTCGTGTGTGTGTGTGTGTGTGTGTGTGTGTGAGAGAGAGACAGAGAGAGAGAGAGAGACAGAGAGAGAGAGAGAGAGAGAGAGAGAGAGAGAGAG
>NW_027187325.1:4555039-4564771 GCF_028583685.1 Petaurus breviceps papuanus | reverse complement strand
AGAGAGAGAGACAGAGAGACAGAGAGAGAGAGAGACAGAGAGAGAGACAGAGAGAGAGACAGAGAGAGAGACAGAGAGAATCTCTTTTTCTTTTCTTCCCTGTCTTCCCAGGTAGCTTATTTGCGCGGCTGCAACTCCTCTGCTGCTGCGGCCGCGGCGGCGGCGATTTGCTGCTGCTGCTGCTGCTATCTGGGCTTTCTCCACCTCCTCCGTGAATGAACAAATGCTGCCACTGTCTCAGTCGCAGCCGCTGCTGTTGCCTCTTGCTGCCTCCGTTACTGCTGCTTATCCGGAAAGGCCTGCCGTGTGGGGCAAAGACCCGCCCAGTCAACCTTCTTATAGGCGATCTAGGGGCGGGTCTCCAGGACTAGGAGGCGGTGCAGCGCCACCCCACTTGCCTATAAGGAGCTGTACACCGCCCGAGTGCTGATTCCAGCCCTCCTAGCAAGGAGGTGGATTCCGCTGCCAGTAGATCTCCACAGCGCTTGTTGCTGCAGTTCGGTTGGGGTTTGCACCTTTAAGGAGTGGGGGAAGAGGAAGAAGAGGAAGAAGGACGAACAGCAGTTGCAGCAGAAGCAGCAGTAGCCCGAGGAGGAGGGCAAGGAGGAGGAGGAGAGGCAAGACCCCCAGTGACCATTTTGGTCTTGTGTGGCTGGGCTCGGGATGGAGTGAACAAGCTAGTGACTGGAAGAGGGGGGGTGGGTCGGGGTGGGTGGGGGGAACACTGTGCAGAGGCTAGAGAGAAAAAAACGAAGCTCGACTGGTCCCTGCGAAATTCGGGATTAAATTGGGAGAGACCGCTTGAGGGAAATGGATTCTGTACCCTCACTGGCCAGCATTTTGACTTTACTATTCTCCGTCTTGTGGCATATAGGATCTACAGCTACAAACTGTAAGTAACCAGAGTCGGGGAAAGGAGCTGGGAGCTGGGGCACGGACACTTAGCCACCTTCCGTATATATCTTATTTTTTGCTTCTTCTTATTCGGTTAGGAGAAAAGCTGCCAATAGGTGTGGATCTCTTCTAAAAGTTAGCTATGTTTAGATTCACCAGTTTTGCCAGGTCCCTTGTCTTTAAATCCTAAAATTCAAAGTTCTAAGGAAACTGAAGGTCTTTGCTCTTATCCTGCAGCTAAGTCTATCCTCCCAGTTCCTTCCCTAGATGGGAACCTTTCCTCTGACCCGGCTTCTCCAGAGAACAGCGCTTGGCTCAGACTGTATGACACTTGGGCTTGCTAGCATTAGAGAGATTCTCTGAACCACCTCTCGCAGTGACAGTGGCTGATTTCTGAATGCAGCTCAGATTTGCAGAATGCTCAGAACACTACAATACATGGCTTTTTAAAAAATCCCCATCCCTCCCTTTCCACCACCACCAACAGACAGACTCCTTTTGGGGTCTCTAACAGACACCCTCTTTAACAATGATTTGATTATATCCCTGGTAGGAGAGACATTGCAGGATACGTGAGCTGCACAATCAATTGCTAGCCCCATTTTGGAGGTAGAGATTTGACACCCCCCCCCAATATTTTTGACAACACATTCATGATCAGCCAACAAATGTACATGCCAGAAATCAAAGCCTAACCTCATCAGTGCAGAAGGTTTGGTGTAATGACAATGAGGGTTGGACACCCAGAAATCCCGGCCACCTGCACTGTGCTTGTTTTGTATTTAAAGAACCCAGTTTGTCAAACTTGAATGAATTGTCAGTCCCCTCAGAAGCTGAAGACCAACTACTTAGCTCCCTTTCTAGGAAGGGGAATATGGAGTTCAAATGCTCTGGAATCCCTGAAATGAAGGAGAACACAAGCCATCTCTGAGCTTTCAGAAGATGATCTTACAGTATTTTCCAAAGTTCTCACCCCCCCCCTCCAATGTTTGTGCAGGATTTCTTATAATGGCATGGTTGTAATCATGCATGCATGCATGTTGAAGTGGGTGGAGGGGTATTACGACCAAAGTAACCCCTTCTTCCTCTCTCACTGCCCTTGGTGCAGTAGGGCACCAATTACAGATGTAGTCATGACAAGACACACATCTAGAAAGAACAGAATCAGGCATAGTTTAAATAGCTGAGAGAACCCCAGACAACACCATTGCTTTTATCACTAGTCAGAAGTTCAGAACATTAGAAATCCAGAAGGCATATTCACAAGTCCTTATAAAGATTTTATTGAAGTTTGCAAGCTAAGAAGGAATTGTTAGAGGCCAGTCTCTCTAATAGGAAGACTCCAGATGCCCCTGGAATAAAAATTAGGTCAGAAAATAGGTAGGGACAGAATAGCATCTGCTGAAGCTTTGCCTACGTGTGTGTTTGTGTGTTTATGAAATTGATCCCATGGTGCCTTAGAAAAAGAATCTCTTCTGGCTGAAATTGGTGTGAGGAAGTTAAGTACTGAGGTAGTTTTTCTATCTCTTAGAACACTAGAGGTCAGTATTGTCTTAATGATGCAAAGGTGTGGTGTCAAAAGTAGCTGAGTTTTCCATATATCATATTTTTCTGTATGAAGAAACTGACTACTTTGAATGCAGGATCAAAGTGAGAATGAGAGAGGGGAGTGTTTTCAAGAAGTTACTCCAATGGTAGCAGATGTTTTGTATGAGAGAGTTTTTAATGTACAGAAAAGATATTAAAAAAAAGACAAAAATTATTTGAATTATGAATCATGTTTTAATATGCATAAACTCTAATCGGCATGAATTTAAGACTGAGATTTGTCATTACTAATGCAGCAATAAAGTAATTTCAAACATTTAAAAGCAAACTTTGCACTAAATGAGTTTTACTATTTCATCAGTGACAATTTAATTTCCCTGTTTCCAATCAACATTTCTATTTAATACACACATACAGCTTCCTAAACATTTGTGAATCGGGATTAAGGCATAATGAGCAATCTTATTATTATAACGTACAGCATTTATTTATTCACTAAGAAAATACTTACTCACAATGAATTAATCATGTACATATTTGTCAGTGGTTTTCAGGAGTTTTGATGTAGAGCCTATGAGATTGGTGATCCATTGGCCCCAATTCCTCTGTGTTCTTGGGTGCACACATCATCTTCTTGAAATGTAGAGAGTAATAGCTTAATATGTATTTATAGTCATTTACCACCAGCATAGTGAGGTATTTAGAAACACAAGGTGGAATGTTATAATTCTAGAGTTGAAAAGAAACTTAGGCCAAGAATCTACCTGAAGTACAAATCTTAACCATAGTGTCTCCAACAAAGTGGTCACCCTTATAGTTTCTGCTTGAACATTTCCAGTTATAGTGATCTAAATATTTAGCAAGGTAGTCCATTGCAGTTTTTGAGAGAATGAGATATTATAAAGGTCTTCCTTAAAAAAGAGGAAATCTGCCAAAATTGATTTTCATCTGGAATGAAATCAGAATGGAAAGCCTACTAAAGATTTTTGAAGGAATTTTACCCCAGTCACATCTGTTTTTTTTTTCTACATGTCAAAATGATATTTCAAATCCCTTGTGACAAAATATTATGAATTGTTCCACCAAGGGTCTTCATTTCTGATAATAAAAGAGACTTAGTTTGGATAAATACTCTCTTATCTTTGATGCTCTTCTTATGCCTATACATAAAAAAGAAACTATTTAAAACTCAAGTCAAAATTCACTTGCCTATTCCTTAAAATAAATCTGGCCATTCTTTCTCAGTCATGGGTTTTATACATGTGTAACTAAGAAAAATTCAAATAAATCATGTTGAACTAGAAAACTTTATTGAGGGTATATTTGGAGACATTTACAGAGATCACAACAAAAACATTTCTAGTTTTTTTATGATATTAAGTAACTATAAAGCATGCCTTTTGAAGTTTCCCTAAGGATATGAGTTAATTTTCCAAATGTCATGATAATTGCCCAAAAGTTGATAGAAAATCATTTTAACCAACAATTCTGAATCTGTGACATCATGAAGTAAGCTAAAGCCAAAGAAAATCCAAAGTTAAAAGAGCTAGAGTTGTATTCCTACTTCTGCCACAATTGAGCTGTAAGAATATGGTCTGGTTATGTAATAGCTTTACCCTTCAATCCATTAAGGTACTAACCAGAATTTCATAAATTCTCTAAGAAAACCAGTAGCTAATCACTTTTAATTCAGAAAGAAAATTTTAAATAATACTTTCCATAGAAATACCATCTACTGTCACAATTACATCTAACTTAGCAAATGCAAAAAAAGTGAATGGTAAAAAGAATGGCGAGATTGGATGGATTTTAAACATAAATATAAAGTCATTTGCCTGATTATTATCTTTAATTTATCTTAGTCTTCTGAAAAGCTAAAGACTGTTCATATACATTGAATTACATTTACTGGGCAGAGAGAAAGGAGATACTAAGAAGGCACCTAGCCTTGTCTTTTAGGAGAAGGAAGGACTCCACTTTAGATATTTTGAAGAAACCAATGTGGATAACAATTTTAAACCTTAAAGTATAGAAATCCACAAGACCTCTGAATAGCAAGTACCATTGGAAAACAAAAACAAAATTCCTGGAGAGTACAGAGATCATCATTTTAGCACTCTCTAAGTTCTTCATGTATCTTCACATGACATTTAAAGACCAACATAAATGAAGTCAGTGAGTAAATGTTTAAATTCATTTGAAACCATTTTTCCCATGGTGAGATGGACTTAAATGGCTACAATAGTATAAACTTCCACTTGCATCCCAATAGAAAACTAAGCAAGATGAAAACAATTATTATACTGTTAAGAATTATGAGAACATTACTCTCCATGAATATAGATTTAAATGATTTAGCATATCTGTCCCTTTGAAGAATGATCACTAATCTGCTTGTCTTTTGCCCATAATTCTATGACCAACCTTGATATATGTGTATGTGTATGCATGTATGTGTGTAGACATACCTATATTTGTATATGAACATGCGCATACATATATGAATGTACACATGCACACGTCTTTGTATGTACACATATGTGCATGTATGTGTGCATACACATATTCTATCATTGTAGTTTTTATTTGTCTATGCTCAGTATCCAAACTCTTTCTGTTAAAACATGGGAGCCTAACTAAATTGTGATCTGTTGTAATATAGGTTTGGATTCATTTAGATCTTATCTAAAAAGGTTTATTTACTGGGGGATCTCATTATAGCATAAGCATAACTTTGTCCCAACAGCTGCTCCTAAATTCTGGAGCTGACAGGAGAATCCAGTGTAGATATTTAAAGTGAAGGATGGCATTCCATCATATATAGAATGCCAAAATATGGACTCTGAGGTAATGAGATTGGGTTTTCATTCTCATTCTGGAATTAACTTTGTGTGGGACATTGGGCAAGTCATTTTCCCTCCCTAAACATCATTATTTTTTTTTTGCCATAAAATGAAGGGTGGTGCCCTTGCCATATAAGGTTCCTTCCAGCTACAGACTCATTTTAAATTTAGATTCTGTACTTTGTGTGTCAGTCCTAATGGCTTCAATTTGACAACAGATTCTAAGAGAAAGAGCCTTCCTATTTCTAAGTCTTTTTATAAACAAAAGTCCCTGTAATCCTGCTGGCGGCAGAGTCTTATTTTATACAAAATAATGATTATTATCTGTAGTGGCCTTAAAATGTACTTAGAGGTCAGCTATTAATAATACCTTATATCTATATAGTGGAAAAAGCAATAGACTTGGAGTCAGAACTCTGGAAGACATCATTTACTAGAAATTTGACCCTGACCATCACTTAGCCTCAATTTCCCTATGTGTAAAATATCCATAAAAATTCTTTCTATACCAGCCTTTTGTGGTTGTTTAGTATAAGGGATCATGTAAAGGTGAGCTTCTGTTGTTATTTTTATCATAAGAGTTGCTATATTTAAAATATAAAGGAACCGAAGTACAACTATTTCACCTATACTCATAGAAATTAAGGAATTGCTTATGAAATATAGGCATGCCCAAACTCTGCTTTCATAACTTTCCTCTTGTGAGAGCATGCTTGACTTCTTATTTATGTGTTTAAAGGCCATTTGCTACTAAAAGAGAAATCCTTTTCAACCAATGGACCTCAGTGCCAAGTTTGAGCTAATTTTATTAACTTGCTTTATGAAATTTTAATGAGCATTTACTATGTAGCCTGGAAAATATAGTGGAACTTTGCTAGAGACATAGTTTGTTATGCTGCCCTAGTCAGTGTGAGGTAGCACTGTTTTAAATCCTGTCCCATGGGGCTTAGTTAACAATATCCCCTAAGAACCTTCTTATGAAATAGTCCTCGGTCAAGAACCCCAGGGATGATATATAGAGCTTCAGTATCCTACTTTAAAACATTTCTGAAATGGGACTCAAATGGCAGTGCTATATGTAGATGGGTAGCCTTTTTGGTCATGCACAAAGTTCTTGGGATATACCTTTACATAATTCAAGGTAGAAAACAGCAGCCAGGTTCCTTAAGACAGAGTGAGATACAAACCCTGAGTTCACTGAAGGAAACACTATGTATTTTCAAATGTTTCTATGACTGCCTCCATTCATTTTGACAAATGAGGGCTATAGATGTGAGCAAAGATGCTCTGTTTTCTGAAATGAAGTTCTCCGGGAATACCAAACTACTGTATTCTCAGTACACTGTAATTCATATTTGCATGGCATTGTATAGCATATGCTGTCTAGATCCATCATCCTGATGGATCCTGCAGTCCCTAAATTATGCTGGGTTTTTTGTCAGTAAAGTGAAGACTAGTCATTAAGGAATGTGTAATTAAGCCTGAACATCCCCATTCTGATCCCTCTGCTGGAAAGTAAGTCAGAGCATCATTACCAGGATCAGGGGCATGGTTGGTGGAGACAGTAACATAAAAAGATGGGGGTGCCATGTTGAGTTTCTATCATTGATAATTGATTTGCTGGCATCAGTTTGGTGTCTCTATATTTCTAATTGCTTTTGTGCATATTCTTGAGGGTTGATTAATGCCATCTGTTCACTGGATCATCTGAATTGATTGAGTTTTAAGAGATGACAACAGTAATGCAGAAGCTAGAAAGAAAGCGAAGGGAAATGCCAAAACATTGTTCATGATGTACATTATTTTTAACTACCCACCCTTGGAAGCAGTAAAATCCCTCAGAAGACACTCCAAGGCAGATACCAGTCGAAGGAAATTTTCCTGATGGACAGATGTTATGTAGGTGTTAGTCCTAAGGCATTATTCTCTAAATGTGCATGTGAGTGCGTGTGTGTGGAGAGAGAGCCTGCAATAATGCTCTCCCTCTCCCTTTCCCTGTACTTCCTTTCCTTCATCCTTTCCTCCTTCTCTTCCTATGTCTCTCTCCTCTGTCTTCCTCCCTCCCTCCCATCCCTACTCCCATTTTCCTTTCCTTTTCCTCTCTCCCTTTCCTTTCTTTTTCTCCCTTTAACTTCCCCCACCCACTCTCATGAAGATATTACACATTTTGCTTGAGTTTGGCAAATGATTTCTTCTTGATCTAATGGTTATATTAATGATATGAGAGCAAAATAGGACTAGTGTAAAGTCTATCTGATTAAAATGCTGAATTGATGGACCCACATGGATAGATGAAATAAAAAATTAATTCCTCCAGGACATTGGATCACCAAAGTTGGCCTTATGCATGGGTGAAGTGGGCTCCATAATATGTTTTGTTTTGTTTTTTATGACTAAGAAAGAACACCAGGAAGGGGGGGTGGGGCGCAGTCAAGATGTCAGAGTAGAAGCAGGACTTCCCCACAACTCTGGCTTCCACCTTCCCCAATCTATGTAAAAAGGGGACTCTAAACAAACTTTGGAGCTGCAGAACCCACAAAATGCCACGGAGAAGCTAATCTCCCGCTGAGGACAGCCCGGCAGGCCTGCAGGAATCGGCCAGCTAAGGGCTTTGGGAGCGGAGCCCAGCCCCATGCTGAGGCTTTAGCCCCAGGGCGGGCCTGACCAGCCACTGGCCAGAGGGACTCCAGATCAGCAGCAGCTGTGGTCATTTCCAGATTTATCAACACATAGATGCAAAGGACAAAGTGAGAGGTCAGTGTAGTCTGGACTTTCAGACCCAGTAAGTGGGAGTGCTTGGCTTTTGCCCCCAGGGCGAGAAACCGCTGAGACGCCAGCACAGCCTGCCAGTGCCACGTGGTGGCTTCAGCTCCTGGCCTGCACAGTGTAGCGGGACCCAGCACCAGTCTGAGGGGTAATCGCTCTTGCTTTAACCTTCTTGGATCTGGATTGCAGCCTAGGGTGGAGGTCCTGTGGTGTGTGTCCAGCCTGCCAGAGTGTGTGGAGACCTCAGAGAGGGCACCCATCTAATACTTCCGGCAGCTGAGAAAACCCCAATATTTGGGAAGAAAGCTCCCCTGTCTGGTGGCAGAGTCCTACTGTGGTAAAAAGCCCAGGGGTCAAGTGACTGAGGGGCAACATGACCAGGCAAAGGAAACAAAACAGACAAAGAAGATTCCAATATTTGACTCCTATTTTTGGGGACAAAAAGGGGCAAAGCATGGAACAGGAGGAAGAAGATGAAGTCAGAACACGCGCACCAAAAGCTTCAAAGGAAAATATGAGCTGGTTACAGGCCATAGAGGACCTTAAGAAACAGATCAGAGAAATGGAGGAAAAATTGGGAAGAGAAATGAGAACAATGCAAGAAAATTATGAAATGAGAGTCAACAGCCTGACTGAGGAAAATTATACCTTAAAAAATAGACTAACTCAAATGGCAAAAGAGGCTCAAAAAGGCAATGAGGAGAAGAATGCCTTAAAAAGCCAAATTTGCCAGATGGAAAAAGAATCTCAAAAGCTCACTGAGGAGAATCATTGCCTCAGAATTAGATTGGAGCAAATGGAAGCTAATGACTTTATGAGAAATCAAGATTCTATTAAACAGATCCAAACAAATGAAATAATAGAAGGCAAAGTGAAATACCTCATGGGAAAAACCACTGATCTGGAAAATAGATCTAGGAGAGATAACTTAAAAATTATTGGACTACCTGAAAGCCATGATCAAAGTAAGAACCTAGAAATCATCCTCCAGAAAGTTCTCAAAGAAAATTGCCCTGATGTTTTAGAACCAGAGGGCAAAATAGAGGTTGAAAGAATCCACTGATCACCTCCTGAAAAAGATACCAAAAAGAAAACTCCTAGGAATATTTTAGCCAGGCTCTGGAATTCCCAGATTGAGGAGAGAATGTTACAAGCAGCCAGGAAGAAACAATTTGAATATTGTGGGAACACAATCAGGATAACCCAGGATATGGCAGCTTCTACACTGAGGGATCGAAGGGCTTGGAATGTGATATTCTGGAGGCAAAGGAGCTGGGATTAAAAGCAAGAGTCACCTACCCATCAAAACTGAGTATCATGTTTCAGGGAAAAATATGGTCATTCAGTGGAATAGAGGACTTTCAAGCATTCTTGCTGAAAAAAACAGAGTTGTATAGAATATCTGACATTCAGATACAAGAAGCAAAAGAAGCATGAGAAGGTAAACAGGGAAAAGAAATCATAAGGAACTTATCAAAGTTGAACTATTAACATTCCTACATGGAAAAACAATAATTGTAACTTATGAAACTTTTCTCAGTAGTTGAAGGGCATAGAAATATATATGGTCACCTCCTTTCCTTTGAATGGTACTTGAGCAGCAGATGGTGCTGCATATATTTTTGGAATCAATGTCAAGTACCATTCAAAGGAAAGGAGGTGACCATATATATTTCTATGC
>NW_027187325.1:4551024-4554639 GCF_028583685.1 Petaurus breviceps papuanus | reverse complement strand
GTGACCATATATATATATATATATATATATATATATATATATATATATATATATATACACACATATATAAGGGGTATATGGGCATATGAATAAATATGTGAATGTGTGTATATATGTTTACAGGTATACATATATAGAGGGCACTGGACCAATTTAACAAGAAGGGATGATACTTAAAAGGTGAAATTAAGAGGTGAGAGAGGAATATAATGAGAGGAGATGGGGAGAGACAAAATGGGATAAATTATCTCATATAGAAGAGGCAAGGGAAAATGGTTACAATGGAGGGGAAGAATAGGAAGGCAAAAGGGAATGGGTCAACCTTATTCCCATTGAATTTGGCTTGAAGAGGGAATGAAATACACACTAAATAGAGTATCTCACCCTACAGGAGAGTAGGGGGGGAAGGGAATGAGATGGGGGATGATGGAAGGGAGGGCAGGCTGGGGGGAGGGAAGTTGGGAGCACCCACTTTTGAAAAGGGACGGGATCAAAGTAAAGAATAGAACAAGTGGGAGGTGGGATAGGAGGGAGTGAAATATTGTCAGTCTTTTACAATATATCTACTATGTTATTGTTTTGCATTAGCTACACATGTACAACCTATACTGAACTGCTTATCTTCCCAGTAAGTGTGGGAGACAAGGGAGGAAGTGAATGAATGTGGAATTCAAAGTTTTAAAATCAGATACATACATACATACATACATACACACACACATATATATATTCTATTATTAATACTATTTTACATGTAATTGGGAAATAAGATATACAAGCCCTGGGGCATAGAGATCCACTGGAAAAGTCGAAAGGGGTATGGGAGAAAATATGGGAGAGAGCAGATTGCAAGAGGGGATATCCTGTGAGACTGCTATTTTGGGGGCGGTGGGTAGGGGGAAAACGGGGAGAAAATTTGTAACTCAAAATCTGGAGGAAACGAATGATGTAAATCAAAAGTTAATAAAGCATTTGAAAAAGAAAGCATACCTGTCCCTCCAAAGATGTCTCCCACCACTTTATCCAATACCAATTACAATGACGATGCTGTTGTTAATTAGGATTAGAAGAGGATCAGTCTAGGGAAGGAAATACAAAAACTTACCTTTAAACAAATAACTAAATAAAATATAAAACACCTGGATGTTGGCTGAGGGGGGACTCCTGGGTTCCCCAGGTATGTTAAAGATAACATACATATTCTATATAGAAATTTAATCTTGTAAATCACTTTTTTCATAACAATCCTTTGAGGTAGGTATTGCAGGTATTGCTAAGCCCAATTTATGACTGAGAAAATTGAGCCTAGAGAAGTTAAATAACTTCCCATCAGTTGCATAGCTCATAAGTATTGGAATAGGAATTTAAACTCAACTTTCCTAATTCTTAGTCCAGTAATGTTCAAATTACAACCTCCTTTGGAGGCAAAGTAAAAAGTAGGGGAAAGGTAATTGTGCCAAAGCTTGACTCTTCTTTGTTCTCAATTTTGCAAGTGTAAGGGATGGCATTTTACATGTTTCTAACCTGAGCACATGAAATAGGGGTCTACCATTACTGAAATAATCTGTCTTCCTCAAACCTCTCAAGGGTAGAAACCTGCATAATAAACCATTCCCTAAATGGAATTAGCATGGTTATTTCCCCTTTGGAGTTCAATTTTCCATTTTCAAGGAAAGATAAAATGGAGAATTATTGCCCCTTCTCTTCGATAATAGGAGGACTGACTGACTGACAAAAAAAAATGGAGAAGTAACTTCATTTGTTCCAGGAGAGAGAGTGATGACCTAGTCTTCAAACCTCGACTTAAGTTAAAACAACATGTGTTGAAATCATTCTAATATATTTTATTTCTTCCCTTCTGCCTAGACTCCAGGCGAGTATAACATCAAGACTGAGATTTGTGATGCATGCAATTGAATACTAAGTCTAATAAGAGTCTACTCATAAAGGACCCAAGGATAAGAAAATATAAGACAGTACCTTACCCAGAAAACCAACAGGCAGAAACACTCAAACCCCTACCAAACTGAAGAGGCAAACACAATAAAGCTGTTACAGGAAAGATAATATTTAACCCACCTTCTGTTAGTAGTTGAAACAAATCGGGATGGTTTAAAAAATTATCCCAAGGGTGGCCAGGTAGCACAGCGAGTAAGAGCACCAGCCCCAGTGTCGGTATGACCTGGGGACCAAATCCGGGCTCAGACACTTAGCACCCACCCAAAAACACCTGGCCGTGTAACCTCGAGCAAGTTACTTAAACCCAACTGCTTAAAAAAAATTATCCCAGCTGATGCTTAGAAGACAAAGAACTGTACAGAGGTGGAGAAAGTAGAGAAGTGATACAGTGATTTCTGCCCATTCCCCAATCAAGTAGGATACATTGCTGAGCATCCTTTTGTTTTTGTTTGATTTTTTAATAGAGATCATAGGATCCTGGCAATGGCAGGAACCTTCAGAATCATCTGATTATTCATTTCACAAAAGAGGAAACTAAGATCTAGCTGACTGAAGTGAATTGTCTGAAGTTATATATCTAGTATGTTGCAGCATCATGGCTAGAATCCCAAAGTATGATTCATTATACAGTTCATTCCCCTCTACTACACTAAACGGCTTCTTTCTGTCTCTCACTCTGTGTATGTCTGTGTGTGTACGTATGTATATGTGTATTATGTATGTATATACACATAGGCATACACATTTATGAAGGGAATTAGGGAGAAGAAATTGAGAGAGTTGATAATGAGAGTGGAAAGCAGATTTTAAGGAGTGAGGTTAAGAATCTGAAGAACTAGTTTGATAAGAAAGAACAAAATAGAAGAAACTGTACCCCAAATTGTGTGTGGTTGTGCCATACACACACACACACATACACACAATCACATATACATGTATATATGCATGCAGTGATCCCTTCCACATTGCAGGGGTTAGGGGTACAGCACACCTGTGATCTGGAAAATCTGCATAAAATGTTTTGGCCCTCCCATTCTATCAGAGAAGACTGAATTATTATGATATTAAAAGTTAAAATATGCTGATGTTATATAATACTATACACATATTTTATGCATTTCTGAGATTCTAAACTTGTTTCTGTCTTGTCTGCTGACATTTGTGTGTCATCTGTGACTTCTTCAAAACTCCCTAAAAATTTCCATTTAATTTCTTATGCTGATTCACAATGACTACAATGGGGAAAGTTGCAATATAGTAGTAACAATATAAGTAAGCAATATAGTATAGTAATTGTATATACACACATGTACATCTGTACATATATGTGTTTATGAATGTGTATTTGTTCATATCTATCTGTCTGTCTGCTGTTGTTTAGTCATGTCTGACACTTCATGACTCCATTAAGGGTTTTCTTGGCAAAAATACTGGAGTGGTTTGTCATGCCCTTCTCTAACTCATTTTTTACATATGAGAAAACTGAGGCAAACAAAGTTAGGTGACTTGCAAAGGCTTAGAAAACTAGTAAATGTCTGAGGCCAATTTTGAACTTGGGTTTTCCTAACTGCAGGCCCAGAACACTAGGCACTGTACCACCAAGCTATCATTTCTCTCTCTCTCTCTCTCTCTCTCTCTCTCTCTCTCTCTCTCTCT
>NW_027187325.1:4539374-4550924 GCF_028583685.1 Petaurus breviceps papuanus | reverse complement strand
ATATATATATATAAATATATATATATATATATATATATATATATATATATATATACATATTACCTAGTGTGTGTATGTGTGCACACATGTATGCACATATACACACATGCATATTTGTACATGTAGGTACATGTGTGTACTTATGTGTGTATAGATGCACATTTTATATGTGTGTGTATGTATACATTTGTGTTCATAATAACTGAAAATAGAGTCTAGTGGACAGACACAATGGAAAGTTTTAAGAAGGGTCACTTTGGTTGATCTAGCTCATTTGATTACAGCCCATTAATATGTTCCTCTTGGAAAGGCAAGACCAGGGGGCAATTATGAGATTGACTAAAATTGTCTTTAGTTCCCTTTTTGAACTCTCTCTACTTCCCCCACTAAATCTAATATATTTTCTTTCCTGTGAAAACACTATTTGGTAAAGATCTGATAAACCAATTCCACTAAAGTATCCATTCCTCCCATGGAGGTTAGAATTCTAAAATTTTAATATTTTATTTTCCCCATTTACATGCAAAAGTGATTATTACTTTGTTATTTTTTTAATTTGAGTTCCAAATTTTCTTCCTCCCTACGTCTCTCCTCCCACCCTTGAAAAGGCATGCACTTTGATACAGATTGCACATATGCTGTCATGCAAAAAATATTTCCGTATTAGTCATGTTGTGAAAGAAAACACGGGCAAAACACACACACACAAGAAAAATGCAGTAAAAAATATGCTTCAATCCGCATTTAGACCACATCAGTTCTTTCCCTGGATATGGATAAAGTTTTTCATCAATATGTCCTTCAGAATTATCTTAAGTCATTGTATTGCTGAGACTAGCTAAGTCATTAACAGTTGATTATCAGATGCTATTACATTTCCTGTGTACAATGTTTTCCTGGTTCTGCTTATTTCACTTTCTATCATATCATGTAAGTATTTCCAGGTTTTTCTGAAACCATCCTGCTCATCATTGGTTATGATATAATAATGTTCCATCACATTAATATACCACAACTTATTCAGCCATTCCATAATAAATGGGCATCCCTTCAATTTCCGATAGTTTGTCAAAACTAAAAAGAATTGTTATAAATATTTTTCTACACATATGTCCTTTTCTTTTTTGTTTTTATCTCCTTAAAATACAGACCTAGTAGTGGTATTGCTGGGTCATGGTTTAATAGCCCATTGGGCTGAATTCAAATTACTTTCCAGAAGGGTTGGATCAATTCACAACTCCAACAGTGCATTAGTATTTCAATTTTCCCATCTCTCGTACACCATTTGTAATTTTCATTTGCTTTCATATTAACCAATTTGATAGATATGGGGTGGTACCTCAAAGGTATTTTAATTTGCAGTCTACTCAATAGTGCTTTAGTGCATTTTTTTTCATATGGCTATAGATAGTTTTGTTTTCTTCATCTGAAAACTGCTTATTCACTTTTTCATTACAACTTTCAAAAGTAATCCAATAATTCAAATTATCTCTCCTGGTTATATTTCCAAGATCACTTGTTTTTCAAAGAGATACTTCATATTATCTTCTATTCTTTCATTATTTTTATTTAGTTTTTTTTTGTTTTATTGATGTCTGATAAAGTCAATAGCTTCCATTTGCCCAATTTTTAATTTTTAAGGAATTATTTTCTTCAGTGAGCTTTTGTACCTCCTTTTCCATATAGCCAATTCTAATTCTTAAAGAGCTCTCTTCTTAAGTGATTTTTGTAACTTTTTCCCCCTAGTGAAGAATTCTACTTTTTAAGGAGTTTTTCTCTTCAGTGAATTTTTGCATGTTTTTTTTTTCCATTTGGCCAATTCTACTTTTTAAGGAGTTCTTATATTGAGTGAATTTTTGTGCCTCTCTTACTATTTAGTGTATGCTGATTTTTAAGGTGTTATTTTCTTCTTTACTTTTTTGTGCTTTCTTTACCTAGCTATTGACATGTTGACCATTTTTCTTCATGATTTTCTCATTTCACTCTCATTCCTTTCCCCAATCTTTCCTCTATTAAACTTATTTGATTTTTAAATTTTTAGGAAGTCTACTAAGAATTCTTGTTTGTCTTCAGACTTGTTCACATTTTTCTTTGAAGCTTTAAATGTAGAAGTTTTAATTTTATTATTTTCTTCTGAGCTTGTGTTTTGATTTTCCCTGTCACCATAGTAACTCTCTGTGGTCAAGTTCTTTGGCTTGTTTGTTTGCTTGACCATTTTTTACAGCCTAATTCTTGACTTTTAACTTTATTTAAATTTGGGCTCTGCTCCCAAGGTGGGTGGAACACTGTTCCAAGCTTCAAGTTTTTTAAGCAACTGCTTTCAAAGGTATTTCTGGAATTCTATAAATTTTCATTTCTTCCAAGATATTATGGTCTAAGAAGAGATTTGTTTACTACTCTCCTGGCCTGTGTTCTGGTGTATGAGGGACTAAAAGCACTCTTTTTTTTTAAAGCAACTGGGGTTAAGTAACTTGCTCAAGGTTACATGGCCAGTTATTTCTGGGTGTGGTGCTAAGTATCAGAGCCTGGATTCGATGCCAGTTCATCCCGACTCTGGGGCCAGTCCTCTTACTCACTGCGCCACCTGGCCACCCCTAAGAAATTGGGGTTAAGTAAGTTGCTCAAGGTTTCATGGCCAGGTGTTTCTGGGTGGGTGCTAAGTGTCTGGGCCCGGATTCAATCCCAGGTCATCCCGACTCTGGGGCTGATGCTCTTACTCACTGTGCTACCTGGCCACCCCCACTACAAGCACTCTTTTCTACCCTGGAACTACAACCAGGGTCACAGTTCCTCTGCAGCTTCAAGCTCTTGTATGCTTTGCTCCTTTTCACCCCAGGACTGTGAGTCAGGACTGCCACCTGTATCCGCTTCTACTGGCAGTGCTACAGAGTCTTATACTTAGTGTCAGCAAAGTGACCTCTGCAATCTTCTTTTGACCAGTTTTACATCTCTATGACCACCCGTGGGCTGAGATCCCAGAAGCCATGGTCGCCACAGCTTCTGTGGCTGATTCAGTCACTCCCAAGGTCTCCTGTTGTTTTGCTGGGGCAGAGCCTGCACTGTTGCCGGCTGAGTTGAACTACATTCTAGTCTCATCTCCATGACACAAACCTTTCCTGCAGAACTTCTGCCACTCAAGAATTTATTTTGATGCATTATTTAAAGTTGTTTGGTGAGTATTGAGGAGAGCTTAATGAAGTTCTTGCCTTTTCTCCTCTGTCTTGACTCTGACACCCAAGGTTAGCATTTTAACAGAATAAAATATCTTTATCTCAAACAGTGATACCTATTCCTGGAATTTAAGTCATCATGTATAAGACTGATTGAGGCAGGGATCAGACACACTTGAAATAGTACTTCATTGGTGACTGCCTGTTCTTACTATGTTTCAGGCCACTTCTGTGTTTTAGCATTATATCTAACCCTGAAGATACTGATTATTATTAAGTCTAGAATCTTTATCTCTCATGTTCTCTCTCTCTTACACCTGCATGTATGCACACACACACACACAAACACACACTTTACCACAAAATAATAGTAAAAACAATAATCCACTACTTTCTATGAGCTAGCAGATCTATATGCATCATCTGAAAGTTCATGCATAACCTGGATATACTTTATTTTTTAAAGCAATCGGGGTTAAGTAACTTGCTCAAGGTTACATGGCCAGTTATTTCTGGGTGTGGTGCTGAGTATCTGAGCCCGGGATTCGATCTCCATGTCATCCCAACACTGGAGCCGGTGCTCTTTCTTGCTGTGCTACCTGGCCGCCCCTGGATATATTTTTTGATGCATTCTAAACCTATATATAAAACCCCAAACAAAGGACATTATATCCTCTAAATTACACCCTACTTTCCCTTTGTCCCCAGTTATTGTCCCCCTCAAATATCATTCAGTAATCAGTCCTGGATGCCACCCTGATCCCTCCCCAGAAGAAGATGTCAATGAGCAAAAATTATCTTCAAGAAAAGTGGTGTTCATTCTTGGGTTTCCATCTAATTGTTACTTAACTTTATTTCTTGGAAGTAGATTTAATTCATCCTGAGTTTCATGCTTTCTGTTCTCTCTTTCCCATTCCAACCAGTTTACCTAATCATCAGTCTATAGAATGTAGCTACATCTCTCACCAAACCAGGATTAGGGAGTAGACCAAGTAATGGCCTTTACAATCCCTCAGTTCACATAGTATATATTCAAACTTTATGTCTTTGATTCTAAGTCATTAAATGTCAAGGGGTTAAACTATCTAAGTCTGCATCTAGGCTTGGACAAAAATAAATCAAGGTTATTTTTCATTTGCAACCATTATATATTCTCTACTTTTTATCTATGGCTACTTAAAAAATGTCTGTGGCATGCTTAAAGACCTAATCAAAATAATCCTAAAATGTCTCTGTTTGGTTTTTGTGAAATAGAAGAAGCAGTCATACAATATCTGACCAATTAAAAGGAAGCAGAGACAGAAGACAGTTCGCATTAAGCATTTTCTTTTTGTCACTTTCTCTGAAATTATGGTTATTACCAATGTTACTGTGAGAAATAAAAGTCTCTCTATTTGTTTTGTTTCTCGACTTACCTATGTCTACGACCTTATTCAGTGAAGAAATTTCACTGGTCTTTACCAATAGCATGTATACTGTGAGACAGAGAGAGAGACAGAGTCAGACAGATAAATAGACAAAGACAGACTAGAGAAACAGAGACCCAAAGAGAAAAAAATATATCTTCCCTACAGAATACTTCCAGGGTCAGTGATTTCAAAGTTCCTTCACCAATGTATATTGCAAAACTTATCAGTTTTAGAGATGAGCCTTAATGCTTTGCACTAGGCCAGTTCCTGGACAACAATCCTAGCATCTTTTGTTCAGCCTCTATGCAAAGATATTGTACAGCTTAATATAGCACCTATATAATCTTTGAGTTCCACTGGCAACCCAATATCACCTCCACATCATAATAAGCAAGTGGAAAGGGAGGAATTAGGATTACCAGGTTCCCTGAAGATAGACTGTGATATATTTGGGGTAATCAGCTGTTTTATACTATTATTTCAAAGTTAATATTACCACTTGAGTTGTGTGTATAGCCTATATGTGAAACTCTTATTCCAGGGAATGTCAAGATTTATTGCACTTCAAGGTCAATATTGATTTAGGTGTCACCTCACTGAGTATTTACTCCTTTGATAACAAATTGAAATAGACATTCAAATGGAAATTAATATTTATTCATTTACTGATATATAATGTTGTCTGCCAATGAGATGGATGAATGTTGTCTAGGAGGGAAATAGGAATACTCCCACTGTTTTTGCCTCTCAGCTGTTGAACTATATTGATAAGAATACCAGGCAGAGGGGTTTATATTCTGATTTATTTTGGTCTCTTATATTCTACAGTTTGTAAATGCATAATTCTCTCGTATTCTTCTTGCAACATAATGGTCTAAAAGCTAAGCTGCAGCATAATTTGTTTGACATTTCAGTAATATAAAAATGTGTATGTGTATATGCATGTGTCCATGTACACTTTTTTGTAGTTTGGTGATGGAGCTTGAGCTTATAGGATAATGAGCATATATTATAGATTAATAAGCATGCTGGTTTGAGAATTTATTTAGGGTAGAATACTGTCATCCCACAAACAGGAAGAAACTTTAGCAGTTATCTAAATGAAAAAATACAAGAAGAGGCAGACAGTTATGAGGTGATTCTTTTTGAGAGTATTGATTTGCTGTTTTGAAATAACCCAATACAGTGTCAACTGTATCTAGAAGCCCATGAATGTGTGTGTGTGTTTAATAACTCTCTCTACTTGTTACTTTTCAGTAGGCAGGACCACATATTCACAGTTCTTTCATGAATCAAACTAGGTTTAAGTTGTTTCTAAAAATGTGATTCTGTAATAGAAATGATCTTGTTGATTTTCTCCACAGTACTGCGGTAATTTTGGAGACACACTAGTAATTTATATACTGAGTCATGTGTCAGCGCTAACAGAACAGCTATGTCAATCACATTATAAAATGGTCACAGTATTTAAATAAAGACATATATTGTTTACAAGGTATGCCTTTCTTATTGAACACTATCTCTAATAAGAAAAACTTCCTAACACCATGTGTTCTTGTCTTTGTCCTTTACAAACAAGATGAATTATTAGTTTAGTTGTCACCTTGACAAATTCTTCCAAGCCTTTGAATATCTGATGAAAGACCTGGACTTAGGACAGGAGACCATAATTAGCCTCAATCTGTGGTATCACATTCAGGAGAATAAACCCCTGTGAACAATTATTAGTAAAACTATTCCAAGGAATAGCTAAGCAAGTGAAATAAAATCAATTCAGAGAGAAAATGTATAACTCCATTGATGTTTTTATTTTAATCAATATACTGTTTGGGGGCAAAGCCTTCTGTGTTTTCTACATGAATATTAATTTTGGTTGTCAAATACAATTTGATTTATTGAGGGCTTTTATCTGAGAGCAATATGGTTATGTCAAGACGGTGGTGATGTCACTTCATTTGTGTGGAAGGACGCTTAATCTTCTGGATTGACTCCAATTTGGAAAATGAAAATCCTACTTTTTAGCTCCTGTATTTTTATATTTACTCCAAATTAGAAAGTGCTAAAGCAGAGGTCGGAAACCTCCCAAAAGTGGGGTGCCTAGTAACTGATTACTGCTGTTTCTTCTAATATTCCTGGCAAGGTTATCTGCAAGAAATAGGTAAGAACACTGAAAAGTACCTATCACCATCACCATCATTATCATCATCATCAAGATCGTCATCGCCCTCATTCTCATCATCTTTGTCATGATTAATTATCAATTCCATTCCACCAATAAAATAAATAATTTGAACTATTCAGCTTCACTTAGGATCATGTAGTCTAGAGCCAAAAGTTGTACTGGGGCTATCAAATGCAAAGCTGCCATTTTGCACATGAAGAAACTGGTACAGATAAGCTAAGATCCAAACTCAGATCTTCCTGCTTCTAAGTCAAGTGTTCTAGTCACTTACAGAATTCAAATACCAATGGTAAAGTTAAACTTGGTCACCTTTTAACGGTAGCTAAAGAGGAAGCAAAAATAGAGAATATATCAAATTGAGATTCAGCAAGCCTGCTTTATAGTTACAATTCTATTAGAAGTGTGTGACTTTGGTTAAACAACTTAGTTACTCTGAGATTGAGCTTCCTTATACATAAAATAAGGACCTGAGTTTGAATCCTGCCTCTGACATTTACCACCTTATTACCTTTGGCAACAGCTTAAACTCCCTATCCCTCATTTTTTTGTATGACATGAGTAATGTGCTATGAGAATTCTCCCAACACTGAAAACTGAGGGAAGGAAGAAGTATGGTTTAGTTGAATGAAAATTAGATTTAGAGTCAAAAGACTCAGAAAATCTTACCCCAATTCTCAAGTCTCCTATTTACTGGTTATGTGAATTAGCCAGTCCCTTCATATCTCTGTACCTCTTTCCTCATCTGCAAAATGAGGAGCTTGGATAAAATGATCTCTAAGGTTTCTCAGCGTTCTAATATTTTGGTTTCTGATTTTTTTCCAGATAATGGAAATAGGAGGAGTTGGGAACAGGGAGTTCTCCTTAGGAGGGCAAACTGGAGTCAGATGCTAAAAGAAGAGTCTCTGGAAAGATATGCCTGAGATTAGAAAGAAGGAGCTCTATAACCATAGAGACACACTTCAACTATCTTTGCATTTTTCCCTAGAACCTTGGTGTCAGAAACTGCCCATCTACTGCTGGCAAGAATAGGGACAGGTCCATTTGGCTATCACTTTAGGGCTTCCAGTGCTGGAAATGAAGCAACAAACAAGCAATCAAACACATAAATATGTGAATAAATGAGTGAAATTGCCAGACTTTATATGTAGCTGCCTGATTTTTCTCTTTTGTTTTCCCTATAAAACTTCCTCTGTAAATTCTGAAGGTAGCAAACCCTAATTCTGCATGTGTTTTCTGATATTGCATCATAAGATATCCCTGGAAATGTCACAAAATTATCTATTTGGATATCATTTTCTGATTAAAAAACCTTGAACATTAAAAAGCAAGAAGGCTCTAAGCTTGGCTGGCTATATACATTAATTCTTCTCTTTCTTTTTCCTTCTTCCTTTTATAGGAAATAATAGTTACTTCTAAAAGAATATAATTACTAGTTTGACCTTTCAGTAAGAACAAGTCTTCACTTGGCTTTTAGTAAATGACTGATGATAACACCATGTAGGCTTAAAAAATGACAGAATCTCAAACCTTAGAGATGGAAGGACCCTCAGAGGTTATTTAGGCCAACCTCCTACAAAGCAGAGAAATCTCTTTTGTGGCTTTTCAGAAAAATAGTTGTCTACTAGCTTTTATTTCAACATCTCCAATGACAGGGAACTAAGTGCATTATGAGTCAGCCTTCATTTTTATAAAGTTCTAATTTTGTTAAGTTCTTTTTTGATAACATTCTAACTTCCACCCACTGATTTTCTCCTCAACCTTATGGGGCAACATGCAGAATTCTCTTCACTTTTCCACATGGTAGCCATTCAAATATTCAAGGATTGTTACCATCCTTCTCTTTTTTCCTCCTTTCTCTTAGTTATAAGGATTAGACCTATCTATGCTGTCATTGGTATAGTGAATAAACTTTCTTTACCTTTATAGGTCAACTTCTTTTCTCTCTACCTTCATAGATCAATACTTCTGTAACTGATATTCTTATATAGTTGATGCATGGGCTAGGAGACTGGTTGTTTTCAGGTCACACAAATATCTTTCAAGGTGGGAGAAAACTTGAACCCAAGTCTTCCTGGCTCCAAGCTAGGTAGCATAGCAGATAGAGTGCTAGGATTGTACTCAGGAAGACTTATGTTCATGAGTTGAAATCTGGTCTCAGTCACTTATTAGCTATATGATCCTGGGCATGTCACTTAACCCTTTTTGCCTCAATTTCCTCATCTGCAAAATGAGCTGGAGAATGAAAAGGCAAACCACTCCAATATCTTTGCTACAAACACACACACACACACACACACACAAATAAAACAACAAAGAAACCCTAAATGGGGCCACAAAGTGTCACATTCAACTGAAATGACTGAAAAACAACAACTTCCTGGCTTTGAGGCCATATCTTTATTCATTATGTCACACTGCCTTAGGTCTTTTCTTATCCAGCCTAAATATCTCTACTTTCTCTAACCATTCTTCATATGATATTTTCTCTCCACCCATTTGCATTTCCCACCCTTCGGTGTGCTCTCAATTGTCAATACTTTAGTGTATCTGCCATCTTTTCACTTTGTCATTTCATTCTATGATTCAGCTCAAAACCCATCCAAACTTTTCATTCTGTTTTATCTCAGGATGACAGACAGGATCTTAGTGGGCCATCGATTCCAACACTCTCATTTAACTGATGAGGAAAATAAGACTGAGAGAAGCTGGATGAATTTCCCAGATTTACATAGCTGGTAAATGTCTGAAGCAGGCTTTAAACTAAGATTTTCTTGACTCTAAGCCCAATGCTCTATCCACTGTGCCACCTGTCTACTCTATCCTCTAATAAATCTACAGAATATGCTAGAGGCTTTCCTTTATTCTTCTAACGTTAGCTGGGTCTTGTTTGTCAGCAGTCCTCTCAACATGAAGTACCCAGAAGAGAATATAACACTCCATTTCTTATATTACCATGGTAGTTGACTCGTGAACTGATATTTGGAAGCTTACACAGAAGTGAAATGTTTAGTTATTATAGAAATGTAAATTTTGCACTTTAAATCTGCAAGTCACATAAATAATCTTTAGTGATACTTTCTGTTTTTTAAGTTCACTGTATCTTGGTCCTATTCTACCCATCAAACTTTGTCTCCCAGCATTTCCCAGCATGAACCTTGGCTCTAATCTAATGTATCTCCTAGCCCTAGCTAACATTAAATCCATTTTTCTTCTTTTCTGACTTCATTTTTGTTATTCCCCTGGTCCAGGTCCAATGCGTATCTTTTGTAAATGATAGCCAGGCTTGACAACCTTGCTCAGGCCCTATGAAGCCTTTCTCTACCACCCTAAGCCTTATTGATCTTCCCCTCCTCTAGAGTACTAAAGCAATTATAGACTATCTTATAGAGTACACTTTAATTATAAATTTAAATTTCAGAGTTGGGTTTCTTAAGCTTTTCGCACTTGCAGCCCCTTCAGTGCTCCTTAAGCTATGGGTCACGACCCATAGTCTAAGAAGCACTGTACAGTATACTTCAGTGGTCAGATTTTGATGACCTGTCAAAATGATATATCTCTGAAAGGAAAAAAAATGGGCATATGTTAGAAATAATTGTACAAAATCATTCTACACGATCTACTTTTTCTAAGTTTCTTTCGTATCTCAATTCAAAGAAAACATTCAATTCAGCAATACTCCATTTTGTAAATACTAAGGTCTTTATGTTTTGGACTTCAATTTTTGTCCTCTTCTGCCTAATCTTCCACCAATGCCATCTTTACCATAATCTATTTAATTTAAAAGGCAGCTGTATATGAAGTAATGGATTTCAATCCAGGATATATCCTTTTTTACAAAATAAAATTCCATTTGCTCAACTGATGGATCAATGTCTTCCATATTTTCCCCAAATGTGGTGGAAGCATGTCCTCACCAGCAAAATGAATGAGGGGACACTATACAGAGAATGACATGCTCCAAAGATTTCTTAAGAGCGAGTTTGATAAAGAGGAATTATGTTGTAGTGGATATGGGAGATGGGGAGTTGGTGGGGTGGGGTGGCCTTGAAGTAAGGAAAACAGTTTCAAGTTCTAGCTCTAAAAGTTACTGGCCGTGTGACCCTGGGCAAGTCAACAAACCTCTTAGTGTTCTAGAAACTCTCTAAGAATGAAAGTGACAAAATAGGTGCTAACTTGTATTGGCAGAATTATAAACAGCCACCATTGCCTTAAAAGAGCCGTCTTAAAGACCTCCTTAAACCAAAGAAATTGATAAACCAAGAAATGGCAGGTCTAGTTCCTATTCCTGTCCATAAGGATTTTCACCTGACAAAAAGTTTTATAGAAGAAATTGATCCATGAAGACTTGGTGCCTTCAAGGGTGAAATTCTAAAAACAGAAAGAGAAACAATTCTGATGAAGAAAATAAACATTGAAAACTATCAAAAAGGACCAGTGGAGGTACAGAGAAATCACCAAGAAATTTAGATTCAAAAAGGATATGCATAGAAAATAGAAGAAAGGACAAGGTCTTAGGATGAATGCAAAAGAGCCTTCAAATCCTTTAAGGATAGTGACAGATTTGCAAAAGTAAAGAATGTCCTGAGGTTGTCAATGAATATTAAGGACATCACAGCCCCTACCTCCAACATGACACTATTTTTAGTTGCTTTGGATCCAAAGGGAATATCAAGAAGAAGAATAAACAATGATTTTGAGATACCAATAGAGGAATAAAGCTGACATATCAATTACTAGTTAGTATCTATATTTTCTCCCAAAAGAATAACATTTAGATGGGCAAAGATAG
>NW_027187325.1:4447235-4539364 GCF_028583685.1 Petaurus breviceps papuanus | reverse complement strand
GTGTGTGTGTGTGTGTACATTCACACAAGAATTCATCAATCCCATATGCTGATTCATATACATATATACAAGCATTCACACACATATATTTGTAAGTATTAGTGTGTGACAGTGTATATTCATAGGAAAAAGAAGTGTTGCAATTCTACAGGTAGGCAAACATCTTCCCAATCATTGAATTTTTCCAACCATAGATAATTGGGAAGTCTGACTTTGATTCCTGGAAAAATTTTGGATGATACTTCTAATAGGAATGGTTTGTGACCCTGTTAAAAAAATACTATACATCCCCTTTCAAATGCCATTAATACCAAGACCCTGAATGACATCAAGAGCAGATCACACTAAACTTTATTTATGTAGTATTTATCTAGTTATCTAATCATCGTGGGCATGTATTTTTGTTAATTGGACAGAATTGCCAGATATTGCCAGAAAAAGAAATTTAGAAAAAATGAAAAATTATTTTACGATGTTATTTTTAGATAATAAGAAGAAATGTCGGCTCTATGATAGTATAAAATAATGTGTATACAAAGATAATCGGATAAATAGACCCAAAGTACAATGTAATGGATTAACAGTGGGGTCTTAGTGCAGTGAATTTTGAGTGCTGGGCCTGAAGTCAGAAAGACCTGAGCTGAAATCCAGCCTTAAGCACTTACTTGCTGTGTGGCCCTGAGCAAGTCACTTAACCAATCTTTGTGTTAGTTTTTCTTTTATTTATTTATAAAATGGAGATAATAATAGTATATACCTCCCAGACTTATTGTGAAAATCATGTGAAATAATAATTGCAAAGTTATTAGCACAGTGCCTGGCACAGAATAAGCACTATATAAATGTTAACTATTATTATTATTGTTATATAGAACTATTGCATACTATAGTACCTTTTATTATCTAGTATTATTGGGCAGCTAGGTAACAAAGTGGATAGAGGTCTGGGCCTGTAGTAAGGAAGACTCATCTTTATAAGTTCAAAAATGGCATCAGACACTAGCCCCATGACCTTGGACAGGTCACTTCACCCTGTTTACCTCAGTTTCCTCATCTCCAAAATGAGCTGGAGAAGGAAATGGCAAACCACTCCAATACTTGTGCCAAGAAAAACCTAAATGGGGTTACAAAGAGTCAGACATAAATGAAAATGTGTGAAGAAAAACATTTATTGATAGTTTCCATAATCCTAAAATGAAAAAATTAGATCAGGTGACCTTAATATTCCCTGCTCTCTCTTAATCTGTGATTCCAGTTTATCAGGGAACCTGGGGGCATGTCTCTTGCAAACGACAAAAGATCTTTCCTTTGATCTATGTAGTTAAGCATTTTTATCAATAATTAAAAAGCAAACTTACCAAACTAAGAGGCAACAAATATCCAGGAATAATAGCTAATGCTTCACATGATAGGATTGTCATTGAAACCTTTTTAATAGACAAATAATTGGAAAAATAATTAAATACAAATCAATAGGACCATATCTTAAAGGCCTATCCTTGCATTGAAAAAATAAATGTTTTTAATAAGATGGAAAAACACGAGACAACAATTTAAAAACAGCAGTTACAACAAAAAATCTGTGGAGATCTATAAGCTCACTATAAAACAAGAGGTTGAAACAATTTCATTTGAAACTACATTAATATAGAGAGTGTCCGAAAGAATGGAGGTTGTCATACTGCTGTACTCTACCCTGGTCAGGCAGCATCTTGGATTTTGCTGAGTTCTGGGCATTACCCTACAGGATGGATATTTACCAGCTTGAACATATCCAAAATAGGACACAGAGGATGGTGAAGTTTAGACCCTCAAAAGACCTTCAATAATAATGAAAACACCAAAAACAGAGACATCCTTGTTTCATATTTGATCTCCAATTACACGTGCTTCTTTTTCCATTGACACTATATTTTCCTCCTCATTCTCTATTTTTTTATATTTTCAGAATTGTTAAGAACTAGTATTTTAAAATTATTATTGTAACTGTGTCTGATTAATGGATGTTATGTTGTTTTTCTCAACATGGTTCCTCTTTTTTATTATTATGCATTGCTGCTAGACTTGTTCAACATGTTTTCAATGAATAAATCATTTTTATAAATAATATTTTACTTTTTTCTATTCCATGTAAAGATAGATTTCAACATTCATTTTTATAGGATTTTGAGTTCCAAATTTTTCTCCCTCCCTCCCTTCACATTTTCCCTCCTCCCCAACACAGCAAGCAATCTGATAGAGATAGATACATGAGTAATCATGGAAACATATTTTTACATTAGTCATGTAAAAAAAAAAAGAAAAAAAGGCAAAAGTCACACAAACCAAAACCAAATTCAAAATAATATGCTTTCATCGGCATTCAGACTCCATTGTTCTTTCTCTGTCATGAGTCTTTTGCAATTACTTGGATAACTATATTGCTGAGAAAAGCTAAGGCCCTTTCCCAGTGTCATTGTTACTGTGCACAATATTCTTCCAGGTCTCCTCACTCCACTCAGCATCACTTCATGTAAGTTTTTCCTTGTTTATCATTTTTATAACACAATAATATTCTATTACTTTCATATACCAGAGATTGTTCAGCCATTCCCAATGATGAACATTTCCTCAATTCTTAATTCTTTATAACCACAAAAAGTTGCTTAAATATTTTATACATATAAATATTTATCTCCTTTTTTATTATATCTTTGAGACATAGACCTAGAATTAGTATCCCTAGATCAAAGAGTACGCACATTGTCATTGCCCTTTGGGCATAGTTCCAAATTGCTCTCCAGAATGGCTGGATCAGTTCACAACTCCACCGACAATGCATTAGTGTCTTAATTTTTCCACATCTCCAACATTTGTTATTTTCATTATCTGTCATATTAGCCAATCCGATAGGTGTGAAATGATACCTCAGAGTTGTTTTAATTTGCATTTCTCTAATCAATAGTGATTTTGAGGATTTTTTCTCATGACCATAGATAACTTTAATTTCTTTATCTATAAATTGTCTGTTCATATCCTTTGACCATTTACCAGTTGGGAGTCCAGAATTTCTAATTGATGCAAGGAATGATAGAGTATCTGCAACCTATTGCAAGCATATGCACCACACCACACACACACACACAGTTTTTTCTATTTTATTGGTTTTTTTCATACTACCAGCTTTTTGTTACTAGTCCAATAGTTTTCTTACTTTCAATTTTATTAATATGGTCTTTGATTTTTCAAAATTTATAATTTGCTATTTATTAGGGGATTTTTAATTTGTTTTTTTTTCTATCTTTTCTAGTTGCTTGACCAATTAATTGATCTCCTCTTTCTCTATTTTATTCATGTAAGCATTTAGAGACATAAAATTTCCCCTAAGAAATGTTTTGGCTGCATCTCATAAATTTTGACATGTTGCCTCATTATTGTCATTCACTTTCATGAAAATATTTATTGTTTCTATGATTTGCTGTTTAACCTTCTCTTTAGGATTGGATTATTTAGTTTACAATTAATTTTTAGTCTATCTTTATATGGTCTTTTATTACACATAGTTTTTATTGTATTGTGATCTGAAAAGGATACATTTAATATTTTTGCCTTTCTGCATTGGATTGTTAGATTTTCATACCCTGATGTGTGGTCAATTTTTATGTAGGTGCCAGATATCACTGAGAAACATATATATTTCTTTCTATCCCTATTCATTGTTTTCCCCAGAGGTCTACCATATATAACTTTTCTAAAATTCTATTTAGCTTCTTAACTACTTTCTTATTTATTTTGTGATTAGACATATATAGTTCTGAGAGGGGGATGTTAAAGTCCCCCACTAGTATGATTCTGTTATATTCACTTAACTTTTCCTCTAAGAATCTGAATGCTATAACTTTTGCTGCATATATGTTTAGTATTGATTTACTAAAACAAAGTTACTTTGTCATTGATGGTACCTTTTAGAAAGCTGTGGTTTCCTTTCTTTACTCTTTTAGTTAGTTATACTGTTGCTTTGCCTGAGATCAGGATTTCTATCCCTGCTCTTTTTTTTTTACTTTAGCTGAAGCATAATAAATTATGCTGCAACTTTTTTACCTTCATTCTATGTGTATCTCTCAGCTTCAAATATATTTCTTCTAAATAGCATAAATAATATACTTTTAAGCTAGTTTGCTATCTACTTCTACTTTATTGGAGAGTTCATACCTCCATCCTTCATCCCTCTAGTATTTTCCTCCATTCTATTTTTCTCCTATTTATACAAAACACTGGTGAGGAGGGACAGTCTTCCAATGTAGGGATGTAAATAGTTTAACCTTATTGAATACCTTATTTTTTTCTTTCCTGTTTATTTTTATACTTCCCTTGAGTCTTGTATTTAAAGAATAAATTTTCTATTCAACTCTGGTCTTTTCATCCGGAAAGCTGGAAAATCCCCCATTTCATTGAATGTCCATCTTTTCCCAAAAAAGATTATGTTCAATTTTCCTGGATACTTGATTCTTGGTTGTAATCCAAGGTCTTTGCTTTCTGGATTAAAATATTACAAGTGCTCTGATACTTTAATATAAAAGCTGCTGAGTCCTTTGTAATCCTGACCATGGCTCCTTGATATTTGAATTGTTTCTTTTTAACTCTTTGCAGCATTTTCTCCTTGACCTGATAGTTCTTGAATTTGATTCCAGTATTCCTTGGAGTTTTCATTTGGGGATCTATTTCAAGAGGTGATCAGTGGATTCTTTCAATGACATTTTTATCCTCTGATTTTAAGATATCGGGGCAGTTCTCTTTGAATTAATGTCTAGAAAGATTCTGTCCAGATTCTTTTTCTGAACATGGCTTTCAGGTAGTTTCATAATTCTTAATATTTCTCCTGGATTTACTTTCCAGGTCAGTTGTTTTTCCACTGAAGTATATAATATTTTCTTCTATTTTTTTCATCCATTTTTATTTTGTTTGATTGATTCTCTCTCTCTCTTTTTTTTAAAGCAATCGGGTTTAAGTAACTTGCTCAAGGTTACATGGCCAGTTATTTTTCTGTGGGTGCTGAGTGTCTGAGGCTGGAACCGATCCCAGGTCTCCCAATGCTGGGGCTGACACTCTTACTCACTGCACCACCCGACCACCCCTTGATTGATTCTCAATGTCTCATAGAGTCATTAGATTGCATTTACCCACCCCTAATTTTAAGGAATTATTTTCTTCAGTTAACTTTTGTACCTCCTTTTCCATTTGGCCAATGCTTCTTTTAAAGGACTTGTTTTCTTCCATGGATGTTTTCCCCAACTTGGTCAATTCTATTTTTTAAAGAGTTGTTTTCTTCAGTCAATTTTTGTTCTTCCTTTTCTAAGCTGTTGACTCATAATTCTCTTGCATAACTTTCATTTCTTTTCCCATTTTTTTCTTCTACCACTCTTAACTTGATTATTAAAATCTTTTTTGAGCTCTTCCAAGAGCACTTTTTGGGCTCAAGAATAATTTATATTCCCCTGTGAGACTTTGCATATATGTGTTTTGATATTGTTCTTCTCTAATGAGGTTGTGTTTTGATCTTCCCTGTCGGCATAGTAACTTTCAATGGTAAAGGCTCTTTTTTGTTCATTTTTTTAAAGTTGAGCTCTGCTCCTGGGGTACAGAGAGCCCTGTTCCAAATTTCTTTCAGTGGGGTCAGGAGTTGGGTCACTGGCTTTCTTTGCTAGGGTCTTTGGTATTGCAGTTTGCTCAATGTTCTAGGATGGCCCAACCTAGTTGCTCCCATTGTACCCTGGGTTCCAGAGCTGGCAGTTTGCCTCCTATGCTGGAACTGGAAACCTCACAATTGGTTTGCTGTACTATTGCCCTGATAAGCCCAGACTATGAGTCCTTGGTTGCTTATCTGTACTGCAGGTAAGAGCACCCAACTAGTTTGCCTGGACATTGCCTGTCCTAGGCTGTGCTCTCTTTTTACTCAAGCAAGAGAGCTTTCCTGAAATCCTTCAATCTTGAGCTGGAAAAATGTTTCTCTTCATCTTTTGGTGAACTCTGTTGCTCCAGAATTCTTAGAGGCTTGATTTAACATTGTCTCTGAGGGAAACTGAGGAGAGCTCAGGCAGCTTCCTGGCTTCTCACTGCCATCTTGTCCAATGAATAACTCTTAAGAAAAGTGAGCATAGTAACTTTCAAGAGGAAAGGGTAATAAATTTAGAGAAAAAAAGACTCCATCTAAGGTCACATAATATGTAAAAGATGTAATTTTTCCATTGTGTGTTCTTCAGAATTGTTTTAGGTTCTTGAATTGATGAGAAGAGCTAAATCTATTAAAGTCATCCAGGGTACACTATGGTTGTTACTGTGTACAATGATCTCCTGGTTCTGCTCCCCTCACTCAGCATCAGTTCATATAAGTCTTTCCAGGTTTATCTGAAGTTCACATGTTCATCATTTCTTATAGCACAGCAGTATTCCATTACATTCATATACCACAACTTGTTTAACCATTCACCAATTGATGGTCATCCCTTCAATTTCCATTTCTCTATTGCCACAAAAAGAACTGGTATAAATATTTTTGTACATGTGGGCCATTTTCCCATTTTTATGATTTCTTTGGGACACAGCCCTAGAAGTGGGGTTGTTGGGTCAAAGGGTATGCACATTTTTATAGCCCTTTGGGCATAGTTCAAAATTGTTCTCCAGAAGGTTGGATAAGTTCACAGCTCCACCAACAATGAAATAGCATTCCAACTTTCCCACATCTTTTCCAATATTTATCATTTTCCTGTTTTGCCATGTTAGCCAATCTGATAGGTGTGATGTGGTACCTAAGAGATATATTGATTTTCATTTCTCTAATAAATAGTGATTGAGAGAATTTTTTTCATATGACTGTAGATAACTTTAGTTTCTTCCTCTGAAGTGAAGGTGTTTACTCACAGGGACAAAGTATGGTCCCGGAATTTTTCCTCTGATATTCTCAAATTATCCCCTGAATACCTCTGTTGTGCCCCAATTCTTGTTTATTTTTACCCACACTTTATTTACCAAAATAGGTGCTATTTTATGTCTTTGGTGGGAGAAAATCTTGAGAGCTTGGGATTTTCTGACCTCAGCCATCTTCCAAGAACCCTCTACCTAATATTTTGAAGATAAAAGAGTCCTTAATGAGCACTGAGACCAATATCTTTATATTAAATATAAGGACACTTTGGCTATAGAGGACAACTGACATTTTTTTTGGCTTTTTGGAGGGAAAATGGGATTAAGTGACTTGCCCAAGGTCACAGGGCTAGTTTTTGTGTTAAGTGTTGAGGTCAGATTTGAACTCAGGTCCTCCTGACTCCAGGGCCAGTGTTCTATTCACTGTGCCACCTAGCCTCCCCTGGACAACTGACTTTTGCAAGGTCATGCAAAGATCTGGTAGTCAAGCAGCAGTTAGTGTCCAGGTCTCTTGCCTAGAAGTCCAATGCTCTCTTTGCTACACTCCATTATCTGTCTATACTGCAAGGGATCTAGTCTGTCTTTTGGCACCTTTCACTAAATTGAGCCTTTCCCATACTATGATTTTTTTAAGGAACTTTTCAGCCCTAACTACTACTCTCTTTCCATTGTAATAGTAATTAAGCAGACTCATTTTCAGGAAGGATAATGGATAAGTTCATTAGGGGATTTGGTCAAGGATCTTTCAAATTTTTAAAGGCCTCCAATTCCACCCTAATAGAAAAAAAAATGTTTCCTAATTTAAGATGGATCCTTCTACTGTGAGAATTGCATGCTCTTAGACTAAGGTTGTGATACCTGCTAGGATAAAAATCCCGCTGGAACAAGTCACACTTTAGCCTATCAGCCATTTCATAAATGACTAGCAAACCCTTTGCAGAGAGTAAGTTTTGGTAGGAAGGAAAGGAGAGAAGGAACATAAAGGGCACTTTGCAAGCAGAGACCATAGATATCACTGACAGCAATATGTTTAAAGGCTGAGGATACAGCATCACAGGGAGTCAAATCTTTACAAACAATCTAGAATTAATGTGTGCAAACTTATTGAGAGAGCAGAGGACAGAGAAAATTAGTGACACTTTATACCAAACTCTTCAAACTGGGCAAGGGAATGGGAAGAGGACAAATATCTTGGTCTTACTATCCTGGGGACAGAACATTTGAAAATCTATACCCTGCTGTGAAACTGCTAAGTATGACTTCATTCTTTTCTATTTCACATTAAATATATAATATTTAAAGTTAGAAGTGCCATTTTTCTTCAAATGTTAGGCTTTGACAGTAATTAACTAAGCCAGACTAAGTGGTAGTGGGATAAGATATATTGTATTAAAGAAAGAAGTTAATTGGGTATAGGTAAATGTCAAGGGGAAGTTCAAGGTAAAGAGAAGAGGAAAAAGTTTAAAAATGGATAAAGGTTACTCATTTTTGTCTTATCATCTGCCAAGTCTTTCCAGGGAAAGTAACAGACCTCACTTATGGATTGGAAGAAATACTTAGGGTTTGCTCTACATTTCTTTTTAAGCTCATTTTTGACAGAACTTTTGAAACCCTTTACCCCAGAGCGTTTTGTCCAACATAAAGACCTCAACTCTATCTATGAAAACCTTATCCATCCTGGAGGCTATCATTTTTCAGAGGACTGTAATTTATGCCATTATTCTTTCTTCTTTTATGGACCTAGAAATAGAAGTCTGGGCACCTTGACTATGTGTATAATGGAAAATGGTAATCTGACTCTAGAAAAACTGCCTCCCAAACTGGAATTTGAGCCAAGCAAATGGAATGACAAGGGCAATTTGTCTTTCAAGTACTTTGTGCCTCACTTTCCATCTGCATCACCTTTAATGGCTTTTCATTTTCAACTGGACATCCTGTGACAGAAGTACTACTAAGAGTAGTTAACACATATAGAGCTTGAGGGTTGCAAGGCACTTTACAAAAGAGATCTCATTGTGTTGGGAAGTCCAGTAGATAGAGTATTAGACTTGGAAGACCAGCATTGATGTCCTTTCTTAGATGGTTAATAGCTATGATACCAGGTAAGCCACTTAACCTCTCTGTGACTCAGTTTATTCCTCTATAAAATGCAGATATGAATAGTACCTACCTCACAGGGTTATAGTAGTGTTCAAATGAGATAGTGTGTGTCAAGTATTTTGTAAACATTAAGGCTCCATATAAGTGCAAGTTGTTAACTTCTTGGTTCCCCTTTTGAAGAGGTAGTGCTAGTATCATTTCCTTTAAAACAAATGTGGAAACTGAGGCAAACAGTGGTTGAACGATTTGTCCAATTTCTCATAGCTAACAGGAAGCAGAGGCCAGATGAGCACAAAGGCCTGCTGATTGGTATTATTGTGTTATTTCACACCATACCACTGCCCTCATTATATGTGAAGGCAAAAATATGTAATGAAATAAAGGTTGGAGTGTGGAGAAAGAAGGTAATTCCCTTCATTACTCATCATATCCCTAGCTACAGAAGACAGAAATGAAGGAGAGAGCAGAGGACAGAGAATGAAAGTGGAGTGAAGCTTAGGAAGACCAGGTAATAAAGAGAGAAAGGAACACTGGAAAACTGTTAGAAAAAAATTGAGTTCTCAAAATATGTGAAAATTAATTAAAACAGATTTTATTGCTACTATTTGTCCTTTGTTCCTTTCCCTAATCTCTCCTTCTATTACCAGTAATTTTGAAGTATGAGTAAATCCATTGTATATACTAATTTTACTCAAGGTAGAGTGTATGAAGGTCATGACCACAGACCTACACTGCTGGTAGAAGAGTCATTCAGAATTGAAAGGAACTTGTCAGACAATCATATTGAGGTGTTATTTTTAAAAAGCCTCAGGCTAATCTATGCACAAGCAACCCTCCAAGATCTACATTTTAGTCCCAATATATCAGTACCAAAGGGGAAAGATACTTCTTCCTAAATTCTAAGCTACTTGATATCTTGTAATCTTTTCCTCTTCATGAGTACCCAGGACATTTTAATTTGGGCTGATGTTACCTACATAAGGAAGAGAATAGAGTGAGCATATTGTAATTTAGCCTGTATTCTCTTAGGGATAACACAGGTCCCTTAATCACCCAAAAGAGAGCTTTAGCTTCAACATGAACTTGTAGTTATTCTAAAAATATTGCTGTTCAAGCTCTTTTATTAATGCCAACTCCTGAAACCCTGGGCCTTCTGGACTCTTTACCCTTGCCTTTTGCATAAACTTTTGAAACTATAGTCATGCTTTAATATAATATTTGCTCATTGGTCTTTGGAGGCTAATAGGACCAGATGTTAAGCAAGGTATATTATTCTGCAGGTGCATTATTCCAGCAAGCAATAGAGAGAAAGTTTCATATACAATTTTCAGATAATATCATTTCACATGCTTTCTTTGGGGGCCTTTTTGACTTAAAGGAGGAGGGGGAAAGGAAGAATCCTCACTCACTTGAAGTCAGAGGTTTGGTGGAAAACTGTTATGTGCCCTCATCATTTATCTATCTTTATTTTTGTGACAATTAAATAGCATCATCACCTATATTGTTACACCTTCCAACTCTCACATGGACACATGAACACCTACTTCACTTCTGGTTTGGTTCTCTTACTCTATCTTTTACTTACATTGGGAAGTCTGGATGCCTTCTTTCAAAGATGCCCTCAAACTGGCAGATTTTGGTTCCCAGAAAAGGACTGCAATCATGCTATTATACACCAATTTTCTAATGGTCTATGACTAAACTTATGATGAAGGAATATACTCCACCAACTCACTACTCTAGTTTTTGAGTTACCGCTACTGTGTTCCCATTTAAATAAAAACAGTCACTTAGAATAATGATACTTGTACATATTAAACATCACCATTTACTTAGCAATGAGGTAAAAAACAATTATGAAAACACAACTATTGATATATGAAAACAAAAATAGTTATAATAAATACATCACAATCCACAGATTAATTTGAGTCACCTATCAATGCATTCAGTATGAATGAGGAAGAAGGGAATATCCTTATAGAAACCCAACAAGGAGATATATGCATGAGGGAGATCCATGTGCTCAGTAAAAGTTACAAATCTGGAAGATTGAACTGTTCATAAAAGTTCCTTGAATTATGTAGTTTCTCTGCTGAAAAAAATATTCTACTTCTGAGGTAAGTTGGTCTACTCTATGTTTTACTAACATTGCACCAGGTCGTAAGATCTCATTCTAACTAGTTGATCCTCTTGATGACTTCTGCCTCTCTGCTTCCTAACTTTTCCTCCAATAACCTGGACTTATTAATCAATGGCAACTTTTGGTGACTTTCAACTATAAACTTAACTGATGCTGTTCTGAAATCTGTCACTTCATCACTCTTATCTTTTTGGGTTCATACTGTTTATTGTCTCTGTAAATAACCTCACCTTCATATATAGTTGATAACAAAAGTGCCATTTTCTGTATTTACTTAGCGATGGAGCTTTGTGCATGAGGATGAAAAGTAGACTTTGGTAGCTTGGTTTCTCAGTGTGTGGAAGGGAGTAATATGTAAGATGATTAGAAAGGTAGAAAGAGGCTGTGGTTCCAAAAACTTTAAATGCCAAACAGAGGACATCATATCTAATGCTAGAGGTAACAGGATGCCACCAGAGGCAGCTAGATGGTGTAGGGAATAGAGCACTAGTCCTAGACAAAGAAAAACCAAATTTTAACTCCATCCCCAGATACAGTTTAACTATGTGACTCTGGACAAGTCACTCAACCACTATTTGTCCCAGTTATCTCAATCATAAAATTAGGATAATAATAGTACCTATGGTCCTGGGCTGTCTCTACATGGGTTTGAGCTGAGTTGATTTGTTTTCTCCTAGGCCCTGAGAATACAAAGAAAAAAATGAAACAGTCCCTACTTTCCAATAACTTACATATTATTGGGAGTGATAAAAATGCATAATTGAGTATATGCAAAAATGTACAAATAAATACAAGAAAATTTTGCTGATAGGCATCTAGAAAGCCAACTTTCAAAGGTATAATTTTTTTCCCTTAAGGAATTTGCAATCTTATTAGAGTGCTACTTAATCCTGAGGGGACTTAAGACACATGAAATAGAGAATATTATAGTAATTAAGTAATAAAATGTACTTTCTCTACTTCAAGTGCTGTATTACTCCTGAAGATTGAAAAAAAATACAGGAATTGGGACAATCTAGAAAGAATTCATTAGGGAAGTGGGACTAGAATATTCTTCAAGTATGTTTATAACTTAGATAAGTGGAGGAATGAAGACATTGTAGTTGAAAGACATAGCATAAGTAAACATGTTGAAACCAGAATGAAAATATGTTAAGGTGGTTCATTGAATAGAACATTGACCTGGAAGTTAGGAAGACCTGAGGTAAATTTCTGCCTCAGACATTTACTAGATGTGTAACCCTTCAGCAAGTGCCTTACAGTCTGCCTTCTCCAGGTTCCTTATCTGTCTAAGGAGAAGAATAATAGCACCTATCACCTAGGATTGTTCTGAGAGTCAAATGAGATATTAGTTGTAAAGTGCTTTGCAAACCTTAAAGTATTATATGAATGCTAGCTATTAATGTGACAGCAAAGAGTCTGCCCTGGGGAGAGAAAAGTATGGTTTAGTGAATGGAGTTTGAACTTGGAGTCAATTACCTAGGTTCAAATCCTAGCTTTGATATCAACTTCTTTGTAACAGTGGCTGTCACAATCTCATGAAACCTCAATTTCCTAATCTCTGAAATAAGGTTAAGTACTTGCAAGGTTATATGGAGCTCAGTTGTAATAATTTTGTTAATGTACATTGCAAACTTTAAGTCAACATAAAAATGTCATATTATTACAAAGATATTAGAAATAAAATTGGGTAGTTTGGACAGGGCCAAATTATTTAGAATATTCTTTTAGGCAAAGGTAAAGGTATTTAGATTTTATGCCGTCAAAAATAGGGAGCGATTAAAGTTTTGTATAGGAGTTTTGCCACCAAATGATTTTCTTAAAGTTTTGTAGGGGTATTTTTGCAAAGTTAACCCAGGTCTATTCTCTTTATAGCCAGCTATGCCTTCTAGTCTCTCCCTCACTCCCACATAAGGATTATTGAAGGGGAGTGGTATTCCACTGTGTACTACATAGGGTCATTACTCTTCCCAGATGTGCTGCTTTGGAATTGATGACTCAACAGAGCTTCGAGTTAAATTCAAGGGTGAGAGGAGCCCATATCTGCTCTCACTGCTGCCCAAAAGTCATCTACTATGAAGACATCTGTCATGATTATTTAGTATAAGCAGTTCTGAATGAGAGAAGCATGACTGAGTGTGTTTTTTCTGTACAGACCTGTTCCAGTTCTATTAATTTGAATGGCACCTGGAGGAGGGACTTACCAAGTGAAAAGACATTGGAAAACAGATGAAATTATTGAAAGGCATGTGGGCAGCTCTTCCTGTAATCCACAGAAAAGCCCATACTTACATCTGAGATTTGGGGTTATAGAAAGAACCTGAACAAAAAGTTCTAATGCAAGTAGCCAACTGGAAGCACTATTTCAATTCTGTGCATAAGTACATCTAGGTTACTTGCCTGATGTCATTCATTAGTCCTACAAATGCATTAAGGGATGGGACTAAATGTTGTCAGAGCAATCTTTTGAGCTCCCCTCCATTAGGAACAACACAACAGAAGGTAGTTCCATAGGAACAGTGTTACTTGGGTGGAGATATCCTGTTTTACTCCGATTTTAGGCTACATAAGCAGGAAATGGATACAGTGATGTGAAATTATATAATATTCATAAGTAAAATATAGACTGTCCTATCCCTTAAAACTCTGGCCTCAAAACTTTCCAAGTATACCTAGGAGTTTCTTACTGGGAATGTGAGGGTAAGAAGAAGCCAACTCCATGGAACGTCTCATAAAGGCAAAAGGGTTTAGGAGATTTTTAGTTGTCATTTCACTGGCCTCTTATATCCTCAATAGAATGTAAGATCTTTGAGGGCAGGGCCTAGTTTATGTTTGCCTTTGCATCACCAATGCCTAACAGAGTCTCTTATACTTGGCAGCTACTCAATAAATGTTTATTTAATTGAATTGCGTACTGCAGATAAATTTCATAAGTAAACCCTACTATAAAAATTCAGCTTTGAACAAAAGATAAATTGGAGGGGGATAATTAATCATTTAACAAAGTTATACATCAGAAGATTCATTTAAGTAGTGAATATGCAGGGGTTTGGAGCACTCTAGATTTCATCTTTGAGATTCTTCTTATTTTGCACACAGAAGCAGATCAGAGATGAATTTCCCCCCAATGGTATTTTGGGCAAAATCAGCAAGAAGGAAGTTGATCCAGCAATGGATGGACAGCCCCCTTGGTAATTCTAGGAGCATAGAAGTGTCTTGGGTGAAGGATTTTAGTATGCTAAGCCATTTCTTTTTTTTTTTTTTTTATCACATTCAGGAGCCAAAGTGGTAAGGCCTGGAAGGATTTCCTTTTCTGTCCTAAAAAAAAATCTAGATTCTTTCCACTCAATGCAGTTAGGAAACTCATGCCTTTCAAACACCAGGGAAGCCTGGATTAGTGTAATGTTGATAGCGATTCATCCTCAAATCCTTCTTGACAGCGCTGGATTGAACAAAGCTTTATTATTCACTTCATTATTGCGTTTTTTCTTTTCAAGTGGTGAAACCTGTTTTCTAAAGCAGAAAAGCTTGAGTATTATGCTTAATCTGTCACATAATATACTTTTTGACCCACATAAATCATTAAAAATTTGATTTCATCTTTGACTGAAGGGTTGGTAATCCTTTTAGCAGATATCCAATCTCTGACTACTTGTGTTCATAATTTCACATTCAGTTAGAGGGGCTTCTCTGGCTCCATATCCCCAAGGTAGAAAACAAGGTGATGATGTAAGAGGAATCACACTTAAGAAAGAAATGGTTAACCTCCTTATCAAGTAAGCAGATTGCTAGCTGCTTTTGTTTGGGCCACAGCCTTGAGCCAAATTATAAAAAGGGACCTTATGATGTTAAATCTAGAAGCCACTTAAGATCAAAAGATTTAAAGGAAGAAAACAGAACCTAATCATCTTATCACAGATTTAGCACTAGAAGAAGTCTCAGAGGTCATTTAGTCAAATTCCCTCATTTCACATGAGACCTAAAAATGTTGGCTTTGCCAATAGTTACACAATCAGTGTCCATGGTAGGATATGACACAGATTTGTTTGTTTTTTTAGTCCAAATATAGAACATTATCTTACATGCCAAACTGCATCTCCAATAAAACGTCTTCATTTTACTGCCGAGGAAATTAAGTCCCAGAAAGTAGAAGTGACTTGTCCAAAATCATTCATGTCATAAGTAGCAGACCTTGGATTTCAACCTAGGTTCTCACATGAAAAATTCATTGTGTTTTTTTCCTACTAATCTCTGCACTGATTCTCCCTTAAAAAATCACCCAGTGCAACCCTTTCGTTTCTGATCCATACTGCTATCCTCTGAAGCAATAATGTCTGAGAGAATATAAAGGACTCAGAAAGTGATGTCAAGAATATAGCAGCTGCTTACTTTGAGATATGAGAGTCAGAATTAGGGCTTAGATGTTGTAAATATTCTCTTGAGTTCTTGGTATCTTGGGCAGTTCATATCCCATCATGGCATGACATGTAGCACTATTCAAGGGTCACATAGCTTATAGAAATAAGGACAGGAATAAAAGACTCTCTTCATTGGTTGCACTGCTACACAGAGGTCTCACCTGACCCCCTTCTTTCATCATTAATTAGCACCTCTTCCCCTACAGCCTAGGAACCACGTGGAAGTGATCCCATCTCTCTATCATTGTACCCACTGTATGTAGAGTAGAAAGGTTAGTGCCCACTTCATGGCTCCTGGTAGCAGTTGCTGCTTTCCTGTCCCCACAACCCAGTTGCCCTACTTTGCTAAGACTGATGACAGCAGGACCTGCTCAAATTCCCCTAAGCCTTTGAACAAGATATTTTAAAACCTTCATCTTACCCTTCTATCTACTTGATACAATATGATGATATAATCATATATGATGTCATATAACCATCTTCTTTCTTTCATAATCAAATTTCTAAAAGGAATATTTTAAACTCACTGTCTCTACTTCCCCTCCACTCACTCACTTTTTAACTGTTGATAAGCTGGCTACTGTCACTACCACTATAGAGAAATTGTTCTTTGCAAGTCACCAGTGATCTCCTAAACCATGGGTGGGGAACCTGTGGCTTCAAAGTCACATGGGCTCTCAAGGCCTCAAGGTCCCCACCCCTGAGACCTAAACACTAAGCCAAATGGCCATTTTCAATCCTTCTGTTTCTTGACCCCTCAGTCTTATGTGAGACTACTGAATACTCCATCTCTACTCTAGATACTTTCATCTTGATTCACAGAAAACTTACTTTTTTTTTCTCCTCCTACTTCATTCTCCTCTCCCTTTCTTATTGTGACAAGTTTTATATGTAGAGGAAACCTAGAGGTGAAATTCCTTGCCCAAGTTTGAGTTATCTAGTTAGAACTAAATTCTGACCCTTTGTCCAACACTGTTTCAATATGTCATGTTTTGGGGTCAGCAAGGTTTATTCTCCAGCAATATCACAAGCTTAAATATAATGACATGTAAGCAGAAATACCAATCAGTCATTCAATAAATATTTGCTAAACACCTAGTATGTGCCAAACCTTGTACACATAAATGCCAGGAATTTCAAGACAGACTCTGCTCTCAAGAAGTACAGTCTAGGGGTGGTTAGGTGGCACAGTAAACATAGCACTGCTGCTGGAGTCAGGAGGACCTTAGTTCAAATCCAGCCTCAGATACTTACTAGCAGTGTGACCTTGGGCAAGTCACTTAACCCCAATTTCCCTGCCTTCCCCCACTCACCCCCAAAAAAGAAGTATAGTCTAATAGGAGCAATAGCATCCAAACAACTATGTAAAAACAAGATAGATACAGTAAAAAATGTATATAGTTATCACATACAACATCCTAGAATAAGAGGGACTGGGAAAGGCCTTCTATACAAGGTGTGATTTCAACTGTAACTTGAAAAAAGGCAGGTAAACCTGGAGGGTAATGATGGAGAACATTCAAGGAATAGGAAACACCAAATGACAAATGACCCTATGTTAGGAGAGAAGGATTATTGCTCTAGGAATCAAGTAAGGAGGCTGTAGCACCAACACAATATTCATAATACCAACAGTGACCATGAATATGCCAACACAGTTCTCAATCACAAAATATAACAGATTATCCACATATAAGACAGAAGCAAAACATTTATTCAGATACCAGAAAGCCAAATTCTAACACCAGAAAACTGAATCCATCATAGTAACAAAGATATTAATAATCCATAACACAGCATGGAGCCACACCGTCCTATAATGTTCCTACAAACAAACACTCACAAGCCTAGCTGTCACAGCAAGGGGCAAACACTCACAATTATAGCTGTCTCTTTGGTTGCCTCCTCTCTTTCCTCCAGCACTAACTGTTCTGACTTCCAGCTTCCTGTGGGCTCTGCTCTATCCTTCAGCAAACTCCTCCCACCACAGATTCCATGTGATTGCATTTGACCTGTTAGGGGTCAGGGAAGATCTTCAAATCCCCTTAGGCTTATTAAGGGGCAAGTAAGATCTTCACATTCCCATTACCATTACAGAGGTCAATGTCACTGGATTATAGTGTTCACCTGAACATGTAAGGCATAAAAAAAATGGAAAGTTGGGGGTAGGGTGCAGCAGGTTATGAAAGGCTTTGAATGTCAGAAAACTGCATATGGAGATATATAGGAATGTTAATAAAGAGAGATGAAAGTATATTATAATGCATATAATATATACATTATATTATATACATTTCTTACATATAATAGTATGTAGAAATTGTAATAATAATAGCTAACATTTATATAATATTTATTATGATCCAGGCATAGTTCTAAGCACTCAACAATTATCTCATTTGATCCTTGCAATAACTGTGTGAGATTGCTGCTATTCTTATCCCCATTTTACAGATGAGGAAACTGTAGCAAAGGTTAAATGGCTTACCCAGGGTAATTCAACTAGAAATTATATGAGGCTGGATTTCAACTCAGCTCTTCCTGACTCAAGGTCTAACACTCTGCCTACTGTGCCAGCAATTTATTGATTCAGGCTGGTGATATGGTCAAACTGGCACTTCATGAAAATCAATTTGTCAGCTGAGTGGATTAGCATGGGCTGTAATACAGAGAGATTTCTGGCAGATACAATCCAGGAGGCTACTGCCATAGTCCAGGCATGAAGTGATGACAGCTTGTACCAGGGTGGAGGCAATGACAAAGGAGAGAAGAGACATATGAAAGAAATGCTATGAAGGTAAAAATATCTGGACATAGCAATAGATTGAATGTGGGGGTGGTGGAGGGGAAGGTTGAGGGCGAGGTTGAGGAGTCCAAGATGACATTGAGGTTGCAAGCCTGGACCACTGAGTAGATGGTCATACCTTCAATAGTAATAGGTAAGTTAGGAAGAAGGTAGCACTTTTTAAGAGGGAGATGATAAGTTCAGTCTTGGACACATTGACTTTAAGATATCTGCAGGACATCCAGTCAAGATATCAAAGAAGCAGTTGGAGATGTGAGACTGAAGGTCAATAAAGATGTTAGTGCTGGATAAATAGATTTGAATATCAGCAGCAGCAGCATAATTATCATTCTTATTATATTAAATGCTTTAGAACTGATGTGATCATGAAATGACATAGAAGAGAGGAAGAAGAAATTCCATGACCAGGATGATCATGTAGCAAAGGAGAGAGCTAGAGAGAGAATCCGGAGACAGTAGCACCATGGAAATCTAGAAAGAAAAGAATAACATGAAGATGGTGGTTGGTGGTTTGGAAGAATTCAGCAGGATGAGAATTGAGAGAAGGCCATTACTTTTGATTATCAAATGATCATTAGTAACTTTAGAGAGAGCAGTTTTGATTGAGTGATGAGGTTGAAAGCCTAACTGTGGAAGGTTTAGAAGAGAGCAAGAGGAAAAGAAGTGGAGGGAATCTGTTCAATAAAGCCATTTTATGGGATTTAGCCACAGAAAGTGGGGAGAGATGTGGAATGACAGCAGGGATGAATGGATCCAGCGAGGGTTTTTTGAGGACAGGGAAACATGAGCATGTTTATAGACAGAAGGAAGACACCCAGTGGTCAAGGGGAGATTGAAAATAAATGAAAGAGTGAGGATCATAGAGGGGAAATATGCTAGAAAAGATGGAATAGAATGGGACTGCTTGTGCATCTAGTAGGATTTGTCCTGGCAAGGAGAAGGGTCTTCTCAATGGTGTGATATGAAAGGAGGCATCTGGGTGATGGGAAATGAGGAAGAAGGGAAAAGAGGGAGTTTCAGCAAATGGCTTCAATTTGTTCAATAAAATATAAAGCAAAATTCTCATCTGAGAAGATTGCAGGGCTGGGGAAAGTAGAGTCATTGTACCTTTGAGGAGTTATGCAGAAGTTTGGAAGTGGTCCTGCAATGAGTGAGATGATGAGTTAATTATGGAGGTATAAAGAAATTGTCTTAAAGCATTGAGGGCCCACTTGAAAACCTCATAACAACATAATTGTAAAGTAAACCCCGGCAGCACAGTTTAATGATTTTTTTTAATTCCCCTTATTTAACAGCACATTTGTAGAAACAAAGACATCCAAAGATGGGAGTTACCTAGCTTGATGTTTAGCAGGGCAAGGTATATGCCTTATCTTGATACAATAAAGAGGCAAGAGATTCAAAACAAAAAAAACAAAAATAAAAGGACAGAGTTAAAGTGAATTATGAAGGGCTCAAGGGAGGTAGGGGAGAAAGTAGCTAGTTCATGGACTGGGAAAGAGCAGAAGAATGACTGGATGTCAGGATGTGGCCAAGAATAGAGTTTGTGCTGTAGTATAGAAGGAAAAGTGGAATAGAAATTTATTATGATCAGATAACAGAATTTCAGATTTCATGAATGCAACGATTATATACTTAATGCTGAAAAGCATCAGAGATTCTTCAACTCATTCAAAAAAAATTTACCTGAGGTCCATTAACTTTTTATGAAACATTTCAGAAAATGTATTTCAATATAATAGATGTCTTTTCTAAACCTATGTACTTTATTTTAAGCATTTAAAATCTTAAATCTGAGAAGTATCTATAGGCCTTGACAATGGCTGTCAAAGGGTTGCAAACAAAGGAACTCTGGACCTCTAAATTCAACTTACTCATTTTATAGATGAAAAAATTGAGGTAAAGAAAAAATTAAATTATTTTATCAATTGTATCCACAGTAAGTGAAAGAGACAGTATTTGAACATAGGACTCTGAATCCAACTCCAGTGCTTTTTCTATTTTCTCTCCTTGAGAGAATATTCAAAGAGGGAACAAAAATCTATATTTTGTAAGGACAAAAAGAGAGGAACATCAGGAAACACTCAGATGGTCAAGAACTAATTTAATAATAGTAGTAGCAGCAGCAGCAGAAGCAACAACAACAACAGCAGTAGCAGTAGCAGCAATAGTAGTAGTGGTGGTAGTGGTGGTAGTAGTAGTAATTTAAAATATACATAGTATTTTTTGGTTACAAGTTACTTTCACATGCTTTAATCATTTTATCCTCAGAATAACAGTATCAGGTAGGTAGTACAAGTATTATTATCCATATTTTTACAGAAGAAAAAAAACTGAGGCCCAAACTTTCTCTTCTTCCCAGTAAAATCATCACCAGCGACAGCAAGAAGAAAATAACCAAGGATTCCTTTTTATTTAATGAGGAGGTAAAATGTTGAGATTTTTTTCCACATCAAGTTTAACCAATTTCCAAAGAATATATTTTTGGAATTGATGGAATTCATCAATGACTCTTCAAATTGTAATATATTTATCCCATAAAAGATATGTCCCAAAAGGGTAGGGTTGTTTGGGTGCATAGTACATTGTGGTAGTGTCCACTATTCCTTTTGGAATGTGATATAGTTTTACAATTTACAGTGGGTTAGATATATAAATTGTTTTGATGAACCCAAAATATGGATGCTTGAAGCAATACTTCAGGGTAATGCCATTATAAATTTGGTCATTTGGACAGAAAGAGATGCTATATTACCTAGGGCAAAGGATGCTAGAATACATTTACCTAGTCTAAATTTCTAGTATAATCTGGGAGAATTAAGGACTCAGAAGAGAAAGAATGGAATAAATGGTGTTTCCCCCCACACTTTCCCCAGTGACAGTTTGCTACTATTAGGATAAATGCTAATATGAAATGAGAATTTTTAGTAAAGATGGTGATTAAATAGAAGCATAGGGCCATTAAGCCAGAAGAAAAATTAGACATTTTGTCCAAACCCCTTGTTTTATGAATGGAAAAACTGAAGTGCAGAGTAAAAAAAAAGGACTGGTTCAAGATGACCCAGTTAGTTTATTCCAGATTTGAGACAAGAATGCTGATCTCCTGACTCACTGTTCAGTATTATTTACATTATATCATGCTACATTATCTTTGTAACCTTCATACATTTCCCTGCCCACTCCCTGACCAAAAAAATACTCCTATTCTTTCTCATCAAGTACCAAGTACTGGTATCTTCATGCTTATCTTTGGCTGCAAAGAATCTCCATTGCTGACCCCCAACCAACCTGTCATTCCTGGGCAGCACTCCATTAAAAATACATATATATATACACATATGTATATGTATGTATGTACGCACATACATACATATACGTATGTGTGTGTACTTCCTCTTCTGTCCATCAAAACTTCCATTTCCCCAGTACCCCATTCCAAGCTAGGAAAGGGATGTAATAAACTAACTCACAATAGGATAGAATGACCGACAATAGCTTAATGTACAATCTCTGTTGCGGGTATGCTTTAAGAGAAAATACCTGGAGAGAACAATATCTAAATTTATAAAATTTATAGGACTACATTTAAATATGTGCAATTTCAGATAGTGTGAAAGTTCAGTGGGAGAAGTGATTCAGAATTAGGATACTTTTCTACCACACACATCTAATACCTGGCTGACAAAAGTTCCATTGTGTACAATGTTACCATTCCACAAGTTACCATTTATATAGTGAATTACAGGTTAGCAGAGAGACTCAGAGATATTCATGTGTCTTGTTGGAGGTAATAGATGTAGTTGCACAGCTTAGGAGAGAATCCAAGTGCCCTGATTACTATACCGATATTTTTCTCTGTTATACTCTGGCATTTCTCATGGCATGTGGCTTTTTTTCAAGGTGGAATTAATGGCCACAGAATTAGAGCTGGCAAGTGAGGAACCAGAAAAGGAATTATCTTCCATCAGTAGTGGGGATGTGTCAAACTCAATCAGTCCCTGCTGTTAAGTGTGATACAGGGATGGAAGAGACATGTATAATGTAGAAATGTTTGCTTTATAGTTCCTTTTATACTCAATCAATTGATTATTACTGATTGTCTTGTGTAGAGTGAAAATCAGCTACCAGGAAGATGCCAATGTCCCCCTCCATGCTTTGAGCAGTCGTGCTATTGTTAGCCATGAGGCTTGCTCTTATACGCTTAGAACATATTTTTAACCATATCAACAAAGTATTCACAATAGCAATCATGTTTTATCTTTAGTTTCTGAATCTATGGCAATTCTTTCAATTTCCTTCTTCTTTAAAGTCTATTTTGTTTCATTAATAAATGTATTGTTAGAGGGAATGATTAACATGTGGAAATCATGTGTCTTTCATAGCATTGAAATGAGTTTCTATAGCATCAATCTTTATGTGAATAAAATTTCATCTTATTGCATGAAATTCACTTTACTATACCACTGTCTGCATCTTCCATCCATCTCTGGGTCATCCTTTACCTTCCCTACTCATCTCTTAGAACCCAACTCATATCCTGCCACCTCCACATTTTCTTCCCTGACCTCACTGTCACCCAAGAATTTTTCCCCAAAGTAGCACTTTGTCTTAAGCCCTTCCAATTCACATTGTTTTTAATGTCCATACAAAAGCACTGGTTCTGGATTCAGAGAACTTGGGTTCAAATCCCACCTTTAATACTACACGTGTGACCTTGGGCATCTCATTTAAAATCTGTAGGCCTCAGTTTCCTTCTCTATAAAATTAGGTAATTGAACTAGATGACATCTCGGGTCCCACGTAGCTCTGTATCTATGATTTCACTGGTAGGAGGAACTTGTGGTATGGACATTCTTTTTTCTGAAACAGATTGCCCAAATCTTGGCAATTTATAGTCTTAGAATATTATCTAATCCACTGAGGTGTTGTGACTTACCTATGTGATCGGTCTGTCTTTCTCTCCTCTTCTCTCCTGTCCTCTCTTGTCCTATCCTGTTCTCTTCTCTCTCTCTCTCTCTCTCTCTCTCTCTCTCTCTCTCTCTCTCTCTCTCTCTCTCTCTCTCTCTCTCTCTCTCTCTCTCTCTCTCTCTCTCCCTCTTCCCTTTCTGTCTCTCTCTTTCTCCTCTCCCTCTCCTCACTTTCCACCCTCTCCCTTTCTCTCTCCAACTTCCTCCCTCCCTTCCCAACACACACACACACACACACACACACACACACACACACACACACACACACAACGTAGTGAAATCAGTACTGAATTCATATCCTTCTGACTCCCCTACCCTCCAGTACAAGACATTATGCTGTCTCTACTCATGAACTTACAGTATAATGTTGTAGATTATAGACCTTTTATTAACATTGTACTCACCTTCAAAGCTAAGAGGGGAGGGCTAATATTTAGCACAGTAGTTCTTTGGACATAGTTGGTGCTGGATAAAGGTTTGGTGAATTTAATTGAATTTTAGTCCATTGTTTGTGTTCATATTCATAAAATCTTCAGCAGTTTTTAGGCCTTTTATAGCTTTTAAATTTGAATAACATTAATAACCATAAATAGCATATTAAAACAACATTTAAAAGCTGATAAAGACTACACAATATGTTTCATTTTCCAAAGGGTCTGAACAAATACTCTATCATATAGTATAGCTTTCCTGAGTTGCAGTCAATTTGCCTTTAAGTGATACGTATTTCTCCTCTTTGAATCTGCTGCTCTGCCTGGTTTCAGCTCTGCAATTTGCTCCTTCCTGGATAAGCTCATCACTTCTAAGCTTATCACTTGTCAAGTCTTGATTGCCACCACCTCTCTTAGCCTCCTTGTCCCCCTCATTAAAGGACTGCACAGGAAGAGCACCGAACTCCTCCCAGTGCCTTCCTTTATAGAGGGCAGAAACTGGACTTTTCAGCTCATTCCACTTTGTATCTGCTGCTCTGCTTGCTTTCACTTCCACAGAACAAGAAGGTTCTCATGCTGGGTGCTCCTGGGCTGGCCCCCTCTTTCATGCCTCCTTTGGTGTTTTGTCTCTCCCCGATAGATTGTAATCTCCTTGAGTCCAGGGCCTGTCTTTCTTTTTACTTATTGTATCCCTAGTGCCTAGAACATAATAGGCATTCAACATTTATTGTATTGTATATTTAGAGTGCTTTTAACCCATACTTTCAACTTTAGTTAATATAATTTAAAAGTACACAGTTTAATCATGTTCAAATGAACACACATCTATGGTAACTGTATAGTTTTATGTTACATCAGCTTCTCCAAAATATATGGCATGGTCCCAATCTTGTTATACATAGGTCTCAGTATTACTTTCTATTTGCACTTTCCAGACCTTTACATTTTCAGTCATTTCTTCCTTTGCAAGTTTTTTTTTCTTGCTGCATTGAAGTTGCTATTAGCTGTGCTTTATTTATATCTAACAAGATAAAATCCAAGGATATTAAGTTCATGGCACCTTTTATGGTATATTTAAAAAAATTCTTAGTAGTCCATAGGCCCAGGGCTAGTAAGGTACAAGATTATTGCCCTATTTGTCAAGAATAGCTTGGAGGATAGAGATAGAGTTATGATGAGATATTTTTAGGAAACAACATAGACAAACTTCTGCCAACAAATCTAGAAAATGTACCAGACCAGGGGAAGCTAGGTGGCTCAGTGAATAGAGCACTGGTCCTGGAGTCAGGAGGACCTGAGTTCAAATTCAGCCTCAGACATTTAACACAAAAACTAGGTGTGTGACCTTAGGAAAGTCATTTAACCCCAATTGCCCTATCTTCCCCCCTCCAAAAAGCAAAGAAAGAAAAAAAAGAAAGAAAAGAAAATGCACAAGAAATATGTCACAGTGAATACTTTATTTTACCTAATATGGCATAGAGAGACAGATAAGGAAGTTTGCTGACATTGGAGATAGAGTTGGGGCAAGAACATGCTGGCACTTAGACTAAGGCAAGGGTGTGCACAGAAAAAGAAGAGTTCCTATGCCCATCCAAGGGTATCACTAGACTCAGACTGGGGTACTGTGGTAGCCAAGTGGCAGAAATGTTGCCACTATCCAATTGGGGTCACAAATTCAGGTCAAGGACCGGTTCAAAGGGGTAGTTTTCCTGGCTAAAGACACCCTGCTAATTGATATGGAGAAAATGGGAGGGGGGATTTGTATGGGTCCTACTATGTGCCAGGAACTATGTTAAATGCTTTACAAACATTATCTCATTTGATCCTCACAACAATCTTAAGAAATAGGTGTTGTTATTATATCAATTTTACAGTTGAGGAAACTTAGGCAAACAGAGGTTAAGTCACTAGATAAGTGACTACTTAGATTTACACAGTAAGTCTTTGAGGGTTGATTTCAGTTCAGGTCTTCCTGACTCCAGGCCTAGTATTCTATCTACTTTACCACCTAGGTATTTCTGAGAGAAAGGAGAAAGTTTAAAAGTTAGGACCAAGGATTTACCTCAAACTGCAAGAGCAGAATAAGATATCATTTCTAGTACATTACCCAACCCAAAGAGCAATAACCATGGCAGGATCCTGTTCCAAATGGTCATCTATAGTTGTATCATTCTGAACCTGGACAACTTCTTAGCTTGCTGATCGTAGCTGAGTCTTATGGCAATCTGTTCTTGTACAGACTCAAAACCAGATTAGGAACTTGCAGAGCTCAGACCAGAATGGCCAACAATTAGACTTTGCCCCTGCTCACTTTAGGATAATTGACATCGAAGGCTTTCTTGTCCCCAAGTGATCCCTGAGATTCTGGAATACTATTAACACTCAATACCCAAGAAAGCAGCCACAGGACCACCCTAGACCTTCCTTCTAGAAATGTGGCAGAGCCAAGCCCTAAAATAAATTCTACATTCATGAAGTAATTTGGAAAATTCACAAAGGAATAAAAGAAACCCATAATCATGAGCTATTATAGTGTCAGGTGCACTCAAAACACAAACACAGACAAAGACAACTTCAAAACACCCAACAAAATCTCAGAGAAAGACATAACTTAGACACATATTCATAGAAGATACAAAGCAAGATCAGTTTTTAAAATTGAAGTCTTTTAATAAAGCAAATGAAAATTTTTGAGGAAAAAGTAGAAAAAAAATTAGAAAGATGGAGGAAAGAATTAAAAAAGGAATTAACAGCTTGGCACAAAAAGTACAAAACCTTGCCCAAGAAACAGACTCTTTGCAGATTAGAATGGATAAAATAGAAATCAGTGACTCCATGAAGTAACAATAAATATTGAAGCAAAGTAAAACATCTAATAAATAGATCAAAATGTAATATATCTCATCACAAAAACAATTGATCTGGAAAACAGATTGAAGAGAAGGGAAAAAAAGAATCATTGAACTATCTGAGCATTGTGACCACAAAAGAGCCTACACATCATATTTCAAAAAGCCTTAAAAAAAGGAAGCTACCCAGAACTCTTTAGAACCAGAGGGAAAAGTGGAAATACAATCCAAGATTCACCTCCTGAAAGAAATCCCCAAATGAAAACACCTGGGAGCATGTCTAGCAACTGAGGTGACAACCACAGGTAGAAAACATTTACAAAAACTAGCTTACATGGCTGGAATTAATAAGTTCATAGCCCAGGTGGAAGGCACTGCAGATTCCTTATAGACCCACCTCCTCATTTTACAAATGAGTAAATTGAAGTCAAGGAGGTTAGATGACTTCTCCAGGTCCAGAGAGGTGGCAATTAACAGAAGTTTAGGTTTTTTACTCCAAAGACAATTTTCTTTCCACTGTATCATTGGGTTCAAATCCTGGCTTTGATGGTTTCTACCTGTGTCACTGTGGGCAAGTCAGAACTGTTCATCTATGAGATGTAAGTAACATTTACGTTATCTACCTACCAGCATGGTAATAAGGAAAGCACTCTATAAATATTTAGGTTATATGTAAAAAGGATTTTATTGGCTTATTTTATTTTATTTTATTCTGTCTTGTCCTCAGATCTTTTCTAGGATTCCTATGGAGGAAGGGGATTCCTATGGATTCCAGCATAACTATCCTACCTCCTACAGAGGGGAAATGACATTCAAGACCACTGAAATGAGTTACAGATTGGGTTGGGGAAAGTAACAAAGTTACTGCTAGATAGCAAAAATTTTAAAAAGTCAAAAAGTTTCTTCTATGGGATAGTAGGGAAATGGCTGTGCCTTTTGACAGAAGTAGGAATTCACCTACTGAGTGAAATTCATCTCTCCATATTAGAGTTCATAGTTGATATGAATGGGCTGTAATCCATAAATTAACTGACTAATTAATAATCAAATGGTAAAATCCTCTTTCACTCACAGTATCAAAAGTAAAATTAATCTCAGTCTGGAAAGTTTATCAGCTTAAAGTCCATCTGCTTTCAGTGCTAAAATGTGAAACTATGCTCCGTTCCAGTACTTAATTGTGAAAGGAGAAACACATAAAATTTCTAAAGTTACTGATAGTGAATGGATATATCAAGGAAGAATTTCAAATCTGCCGTTGTGATCACTATGGCTCAAGAATTTACAATGATGCTTGGATTCAATAAGAACCTCTTCTAATGGTCTCAAATCTTATTTCACAGGATAAAATGCTGAGGGCAGGAGACAGATAATTATTTTGCTGAGCATGGACCAGCCTAGTAAGGGTTTTGGTCTGAAAGCTAAATAGACTTAGGATTTGAACATTTCATTCTCATTTTCCTAAATGCTTAGATTTCCCTAATTTCATGCATTTGTCTAACAAATACCTATCATTCACTTTCTCAGCATTTTACTGTCTTCTAAAGGGGTATATAAAGCATGCAGACAATTTTTTCAAGGAAGTTGTACTGTAGCTCGTGATACAAAGCACACAAAAACATGAAGACAATTACTACCATAATACTCTGCATGACTCATGACAAAAAGGAGGAATCAGAAAATTCTCAGGCTTGCCATGAAGAGATGAAACTTAACTTGGCTTTGAATAATGTAGAAACTGTAGGTAGGGAGAAAGGAGAGAAATGCCCTTTTATGATAGGTAGAAATTGCATAACTAACATGATGGAATGTAGATTCTTTCCAATAGAGATAATTTGACTTAGTATCTACTGAAGTAGTTTGCCAACCAACTTTCAAAACAATACAGTCAATTCATATACTTCATACACACCCCATGTTACATTAATGTTGTGTTTCAAAGATAATTCTGGGGATTAGTCAAGCAGTCATGAAGCATTTCTTAAACATTTGTTATCTACAAATCAAAATAGTATACTAGGTTATGTGAGAAAAAAATAAACAGTCACTGCATTTAAGGATCTTACCTTCTATGGGACTGCTACTGACAATGGGTATATATATATGTATTGTGCTAGCCACACAAGGTTGTAAGGAAAATCATCATATATTAAAATGGAATTTGAATTCATTATAGAAAGTAATAGATCCCATGAGGTATAGGTGACAAAGTAGTGTGTTGCAGAAATGGAGAAGAATCAATACAGAGATATAGGTATGGGAGATAGAATGTCATATGTGAGTAAAATGTCTACTCAGGCTGCACCACAGAGTTTGAGGTAAAGGCAAGGTACGGGAAAGGGAAATTGAGGCTAAGTTGCAAAGTGCTTTGAAAGTCAACCAAAGGGTATTTAAATTTGATCCTAAAGGAAAGAAGGAACCATTTGAGTTTATCTATTGAACATGAGAATGATTAGATGGGAATTATAATAATTAAGTATAAGATCAAATTAGTAAATAAGAACCTATTATTCCTGGTAGAAAAAGTTGGGAGTCAGGAGACTGACTGAGCCCTGTGGAGTGGTCACACCATTCCATGAGTTGTTTCTTTAGCTTCTGCCTGAGTTTCCATCTCAATGATTAGGGAGGAAGGTCTTTCCAAAGCCAACTCTCTAGTGATGTTGAATAAAAAGTGCTTATGCATGACAAATGCTTCAGAATGAAAAGAAACTGTTTTATTTTGAAAGTTTTTTTATGTAACTTAATTTTAATGAATTCTCAGTTAACTACTATTAATAACTCAGTACAATGAGAGTACAATTTATTCACCCATAAATTAATGATTAAGAATGAGTTTTGTTTATAAATGATCATTTTCTTTGGTTCATTTACAAAGGATATATGATGCTAGGAAAGTCACTTATCCTCTCTCAGTCTCAGTTTCCATATCTAAGGATAATTATAACTGTAGTGCTAATTTCAGAGGCTTGTGGTGAGAATCAAAAGAGATTATGTATGCAAAGAACTTTGCAAACCTGAAAACAGAAGGTGCTCACCAAATACCTCTGTTAATGCAAGGGAAAGATAAAGCCAACAATGATAGAGACATCAAGGATATAATAATGATGTTATCAACTTTTTTTGCTTGAAGGATGTCTAATTGGTTTGGACTGGGTACTCACTCTGATAGAAATCACAACTTAGCAGAAGAATTTCAACAACTTCTGTGGCAGAAAATTTAATCACCCTGTAACCCACTTAATGCTGAGTTGAGTTTCTTGGAAAATAGGATCATATTCCTCCTTGGTAGTAAGGACTGTCAGGGATCAAACTCCAACTGCAAAGCCTTCAAGGACCCAGAATTGGTTTCAGTACATAATGATGCAGTGAAGGAATAACCCTAGCTTCCACTTCTCTTGGGCTTAATGGTTCCTCTTTCATGCCCATTATTTTTCTTGATCCTCTTAACAATTCTGAGAGGTAGATAAGACAAGCATTACAATTCCTTAGATACAAATGAAGAAATAGAGGCTCATAAAGGTCAAGTGACTTACTCAAGGTCTCAAAGTTACCATATGATAAAAGTGAGACAGGAGCTCAATCCCAGGGTTCTGTCCATAATACCATGTTGCCTTGACCTTTACAGTTTCTGGAGTGTGAGGGTTGTGTGGGGAGAAGATGATGAAGAAATGTATGGACAAGCAAGGAAGCTTCCAAAGATTAAAAAGTGGAGAAGCCAATCCTGGGTAGAAATACTAGATACAAGATAAAAGTCTAGGAGATCTGATCATAGTTTCAAAGAGCTTTTTTTTTTCAAAGTTTATAAAGCTTTTATCAAACATCTTAAACAGCTGTGCAATTGAGCCAACAAAAAATAAAACAATGTTTTTACCAGAAGCCCTTAAATTTCAAAAAATGTTGCTGGTAGGTCCACTTCCCCAGGTGACAAGCACCAAGCTCAATCCTCTGCCCAGGTCACCTCCTACTCCTCAGTCAATACAAGGGAAGATGAGTGAGTGTACCAGACTGGAACCATATTAAGAAAAACAGTCTTCTTCCTGGGTATTTCTTTGTACTGTGGAATCTTTGAAGAGACAAAGCCTAGGGGCCTCAGCATGGAACAGAAGTTTCCAATGAAATTGTGAGTTTTCCAAATACCCCCACACCGCCATTCCTTTAAAATTATTTATATGCAACAGAAATTTTCAGGACCCTTTAGCTGGGCATGGGAATCTACTCAAGTTCTCTCCCAAGTTCCCACCAAAATTGCCTAAATTAGGTCTCAATTAGTGCAAATAATGAATCCCCTGAAGAGGTCACATACATTTGAATTTTTATTATTCTTAGTTATAATTATGTAAAACATGGTAATTGGCTCCAGTCCAATGGAAGCATGCAGTGCAAATTTGAATAATGTACCACTTCAGTAGATTCATTATTTGCAGTAATCTGGACCTAGCAGTATTCTCAGTTGATATTTTAACAACTGTCATTTTCTGGACTGGGTTCTCTAGATGATGTCTCAAAATTATTTGAAACATAAGACTTCTGCTTAGTGAAGAAGAATATTTACTTTCAGAAGTCAACCAAAGAATCAGCAAGCATTTATTAAGTTTCCTATGTCAGACACAGTGTTATGTATTGTGAATACAAAAACAAAGAAACAAAAAACAAAGCCAGAAAAGAACAGCTTTGCCCTCAAGGAGATTATACATTATTGGGGCAGACAGATTGCATGTATATACTGGTACAGATTATACATTGTTGGGGCAGACAGATTGTATGTATATACTGGTACAGATTATACATTGTTGGGGCAGACAGATTGTATGTATATACTAGTACACAAAAATATAAGTACAAGTAAAATATATATAAAATAAAAATGAAGTAATTCTTTAGGAGGGCTGCTAGGTGGCACAATGGCTAAAGTCCCAGGCCTGGAATCAAGGAGACTCTATTTGTATTCAAATCTGACCTCAGGCACTTACTAGCTATGTGACCTATGAGTAAGTCACTTAACCTTGTTTGCCTCAATTTCCTCACCTGTAAAATGAGCTGGAGAAGGAAATGGAAATCTACTCCAGTCTTTGCCAAGAAAACCCCAAATATGGTCACAAAGAGTCAGACACAACTGTAACTACTAAACAGCTCTTCAGAGCCTACACTAGCAGCAGGAGCTTCCTGCACCAATAGCAGGAAGAAGCAAGAGAAAGGGCTCATATAAGACGCTGCATGCTATATTTGAGTTGAGCTTAGAAAGAAACAAGTAAGGTCACAATCTAAGCCCAGGGGCATAGAGATTAAAGATGAAATATCCTGTGTGATGAACAGCAAGAAGACTAGTTTGGCTGAACTGAAGAAAGCATGGAAGGAGTAAGCTATAATAAGGTTAGAAAGACAGCTTGGAGTCAGGCTATGAAGAGATTTAAATGTAAAACAGGGAAGTTTATATCTGATCCTTGATGTGACAGTGAGTCACTACAGCCCGCTGAGGAATGAAGAGACATGATAAGACCTGTGCTTTAGGGAAAAAAAAGTCACTTTGATAGCCATGTGGAGCATGGCTTGGAGACAGGAGAGATTTGAGGTATAAAGACTGAATGAAAAGATTTTTCAGTAGGCCAGATGAGAACCAATAAAGGACTGAATTAGATTGGTGGTCACATGGTCAGCAAGGGGATACAATGGATAAGGTCCTTGAGTTGGGAAGATTCATCTTCATGAGTTCAAATCTGGCATCAGACTTTCACTAACTGTGTGACCCTGAGCAAGTCACTTATTTCTGTTTGCCTCAGTTTCCTCATCTGTAAAATGAGCTGGAGAAAGAAACGGTAAATCTCTGCATGATTTTTTCCAAGAAAACCTCAAATAAAGGTTACGGAATAGACCAAATAATTATAGATCTAGAAGAAGAAGGGAACTCTAAGTTTATCAAGTTCAATATCCTCTTTTTACAAATATGAGATTCTAGCAATGAGATGTCATGCAGCTAATAAGCATGAGATCCACTGATGCCAGAGCTAGTGTTTTTATATTTGAGAGATGGTAAAAAGTAGATGGACACACCATATCTATTGGCACCTACATCATATATACTTTTTTTTTGAGATATGGAGTGAAGGAAAATAAAGAGTTGAGGATGTTACTGAGATTACATACCTGGATGACAAGAAAGATATTATAATCTTGAAGAGAAGAAAGATAAGCCAATAGAAATCATATTTATACAATTTGTGTGTGTATGGGGGGATGAGGCTTTCTAGACATAAAAGTCAGTCATTCTGGGGAGGCCAGGTAGCACAGCAAGTAAGAGCACCGGCCCCAGAGTTGGGATGACCTGGGATCGAATCCGGCCTCAGAGACTTAGCACCCACCCAGAAACACCTGGCTGTGTAACCTTGAGCAAGTAACTTAACCCCAATTGCTTTTTAAAAAGTCAGTCATTCAGTCAAAAAACATTTAATAAGTGCTTGGAGATACAAAGAAAGTCAAAGAATAGTCCCAGCTCTCAAAGAAATCACAATATAACAGGGAAGACAACATAGAAATAAGTAGGTAAAAAACAAGCTATATTTATTTAGGATAAATTTGAAAATATCAGTAGAGGGAAAGTAATAGAATTAATGGGAATCAAGAAAATTTTCTCATAGAAGGTGGGATTTTAGCTGGAACTTGGAAGAAGCCACAAAGTAGAAATTAGGAGAGAGAGTATTCCATGCATAGGGAGCAACCAATAAAAGTGTCTAAATTCTAGACATGGAGAGTCTTCTCCAAAGAATAAGCAAAGAAATCGATATCATTGTATTTCATAGAACATGGATATGGAGTAAGAGAAGTAAGTTGTAAGAAGGGATGGATTATAAAGGATTTTGAATTCTAAACAGAAGATTTTATATTTTCATCCTGAAGATGATGTAGAGCCACCAGGATGTCTTGAATTGGTAGTGAAATAGTTAGATCTGTGCTTTATAAACATAAATTTTGTAGAATCGTTGAGTATTGAGGGGAGTGGGGAGAAACTCAAGTCAAGGAGACCAACAAGCATGCTGTTGCAATAGTCTAGACGTGAGGTAATGTAGTTGTATCAAAGTAGCGGATGTGCTGAGGAAAAGAAGACAGAATATGAAAGAGATATTACAAAGGTAAAATTCAAAGTATTTAGTAACAAATTGAATATGGGAAGTGTGAGAGAAAATAAGAAGTCAAGGGTGACACTTAGGTTTTAACCTGAATGACAGGAAGGATAGTGATGTCCTTGACAGTAACAGGGGAATTTGCAAGATGAGAGTTTGAGGGGAGAGATCATTAGTTCAGTTTTGGATATGTTTGGAGACAGTTGAACATGTAAGTCTGGTGGTTAGGAGAAAGGTTAAGACTGATTAAGTAGATTTGGGAATTATTATTCTAGAAAAGGCAATTAAAACAATGAGAGCTGATGAGCTCACCAAATCAAATGATATAGAGGGATAAGAAAAGAATGACCAAGAGAGGGCCTTGGGGGAAAGCTATCTCTAGTAGTTATAATCTGGAAGGAGATGAAGCAAAGGAGACTGCAAAGGAGTGGTCAGACAGGTAGAAGAATCAGGAGCAAGTATTATCACAGAAACCTAAAGAAAAGAAAATTTCACAGAGAAGAAGGTGATAAACAATGAAAGACTGCAGAAAGATAAGAAGGGATAAGAATTTTTTAATTGCCATTAGATTTGACAACTAAGAAATCATTGCTATCTTTGGAGAGAGAAATTTTGGTTGAATGATGAAATTAGAAGCCAGAATGTAGAGAGCTAAGAAGAAAATAAGAGGAAAACAAATAGAAGCTACCAATTGTAGATGGCTTTCAAGGAGTATAGCCACAAAAGGGAGGAGAGAGATATGGGGCAAGAGTTAGCAGGAAACCTAGGCATGTTTGTAAATCATATGGAATCATACATTAGGCAAAGAGAGATTGAAAACAAGTGAGAGGATTATTTGTGAATAAGATGTGTAGGAAACAGAAGGGACAGTGGGGTAGAGATGATGGAATGGAATTGGTCACTTGTGCATGCAGAGCGGTTTGCCTTGGCAAGGAGAAGGTCTACCTCTTCAGATGAGACAGTGGCAAACTGTAATAGTAACGGAATTTAAAGATCCCCTTGTATTGGCTTGGTTTTTGGATTGATTGTGTTAAAACCCAGAGCTTGTGACTCCCACTTGTGGGATGGACTTGTTGAAGTGAAAACAGAGGGCTGAGCTGGGAGGAGCTGGTGACATGAATTTAGAGAGACACAAGAAAAGGGAGAGGCAGAAGAATTTTTTGGAAGCAGCATCTTGGAGGCAGAGAGAGACTGAGAGGATTGCTGAGGGCCACTTTGAATTGCCCAGGACTTTTGAGAGCTGCCACCCAGAACTGCCAAGGACTGAGGAGACATGGCTATTATGCTGGTACTTTGTCTGTTTTGATGTTGTTTTGCCAGATTTGTCCACTGGTGAAACACAGTCCTGTTGTTGAAGAAGTTCTGGAACCTTGCTGTTGGTTCAGAGCTCCTGAGACTGTTCTACAGACAGAGAGTGAATTCTGTGCACTGGTGAAGGAAAGTGCTGTTGTTGCAGAGGTCCTGGAACCTTGCTGTTGGTTCAGAAGCCCTGAAGAAGGATTTTCCTGTTGTATGTTTACAGAAATCCTGGAAAGGGGTTTTGCTAATGTTTTCAGGGGTCCTAGGACTGTTCTGCAGACAGAGAATGAATTAATGAAGACACTGGCGATGTATCTTGTGCCCTTGCTAAGCTTTGTCTCCCCAGGGATAAAGATTGCTGAGACTTTGCCTTGGGTCAAGATGAAGAAAAGACCTCTTTTTGGGTATTAAATGCTGTGCTTAAGCTTTTTGTAACTCTGGGGTACCTACAATTGTGATCCAAGTGTGGGGAACTTTTGACTTTTTTGTGCTCTGTGATTGAACAAATGAATGTACTTTACTTATGATTGGAAACTAATCTCCATTTGAGAAGAGGGGCTCTGTGATGGACTAAATGAATGTATAGCCTAGGGGTGGAGTAATATTTAGAAGAGGGACTTTGTGATTGATTAAATGAATGTGATATCCAGGGGTGGGGTAGTACTTAGAGATTATTGAATTACACTTGGTAAATGCTGTATTTTGAATTATGCTATATTTTGGATTCTCTCTGTTCTTAATTTGTCACTGAATAAAATTGAGAGCACCTATGCTGTTATTTTGAACCTTGGGAAGTTGCCTTTGCTTGGCATTACACAAACACATCCTTATTCTTACTTTTCAAAATGATTTCATATCACTTTTCCTCATTTGAAAAAGGAGAAAAAATATAATCAAAGAGAAAATTTATGTAATCAGTCGAAAGTAACAATACTTTTTAGAAACACATCTGGGAGTAGATATATTGAACCTCACATACCAATTGTCTTTCTACATCCTATAGAGGCTTTTCTCTAGGCAGGAAAAGACAGTGGGAATATATGTTTATTGCTTCCATTTCAGGAGGGCTCTGAAGATATTATGGTATTCAAGATTTTGGAATGATAATATATCAATTAAATTACATTTATGTGATCCAAAAAAATTAATTAATGTATATTAAACAACAGGCTAGCTACTGAAAAAGATAAAACATTTAGAAAAGATAGGAGTCCCTGCCCTTTCTGAATTTACAGTCTACTGGGGAGATGGAGAAGTACAAAGCAAAATGTGTTTTTTGAAGGCTGAGGGGGATAAATGTTTATTGCCTATGGGGGTAGGCAGGATCAGGAAAGGGTTTATGGAGGGAGTGGTACTTTTGTTGTTTTTTTTTAAGTTGGACAGTACTTTACCAGTAGGTAAACTGAAGGAGGAAGGACCTTTCTAGCATGGAGACCAGTGTTCAGAACAGGAAAAGACATGGAAAAAGAAAGGAGATGTGCAAGACAAAAAAATAGTCTAGTTAGGCTTATCTATAAAGCACATAGAGGAAAGCAATAAGCAATAGACCTAGGAAAAGTAGGAGAATACCAAATTGTGGACAAGGGCCTAAAATATCAAACTCATCAAATGCCCTATGTGGAAAGTGCCTCTGATGAAAACCTGTTTTTTGTTTGTTTGTTTCCTTTTATTGCTGAGAAGGTATTTTGTGGCCTGGTAGGCTCTATGAATAATAGTAGCCATTCATAGTTATTAACAATTGTTTGATGTGGGTGTCTTTTCCTGCCATATGTTCTGAAATACACAAAACAAACACCCTGATGAGCATTACCAAGAAACATATTTCCCACTTTAACGAGTAAGAAATATGGCATTAGGTTTTCTTTCCACTGGAATTGAAAGCTCAACACTTCCCCCATTATTTACAAGTTTTCAAAATCTTGAGAACTTTTTTGCCCCAACAATATGGCTGAAGCGATGCTGGTACTGACAGAACCTGAGACCTATAAAACGTAATTTTTTGCCCTCAAACACATCAATTGTCTATTAAGAGACTCCTAGTTGCTAGTCTTCCCTCATATCAGTGTTCGTATGTGCATGTATAATTGCATGTTTACACACATTTACATATATATGGCTTCTAGATAGAGCTTAATAATTTAGGTATGTTTATATGTATGTATCCATGTAAAACATTGATATATGTATGTTATCCTTACTTATAAAGATATTATTTCACCTTAGTAGAATGTAAACTCCTTGATTTTGTATATGAATTCCAGCACCCAGCACATGGTATGCACTTAATATGATTGATTGAAAGGGCAGAAGATATACATGTTGTCTTCTATTTTTTAATTCTTTTGAATTTGTTTGATTGCTTTTTGATGTTTCATAAAGTCATTAGTTTCCACTTGCCCAATTCTAATTTTTAAGTAATTATTTTCTTCAGTGAGCTTTTGCACCTCCTTTTCCATTTGGTCAATTTTACTTTTTTTAAGGAGTTCCTTGCTTCAATGAATTTTTGTATATCTGTTTCCATTTGGCCAATTCTTCTTTCAAAGGCATTTTTATCTTAACTGGATTTTTGTGCCTCTTTTACCATTTGAACTATTCAGTTTTTTAAATTGATATTTTCATCAGTATTTTTGGTGGCTCTTTTACCAAGCTGCTTGACTCATTTTTTCATGATTTTCTTACATCACCCTCACTTGTCTTCCCAACTTTTCCTTTACCTTTCTTACTTGACTTTTTAAGTCCTTTTTGAGTTCCTCCATGGCTTGAGACCAACTCATATTTTTCTTTGTGGCTTTGGATGCCAGAATTTTGCCTTTGTTGTCTTTTGCTGAGTGTGTGTTTGATCTTCCTTTTCACCATATTAGCTTTCTATAGTTAGTTATTTTTTTCTGTAGTTTACTCATTTTCCAGTCTACTTCTTGATTTTTAATTCTGTGCTAAAATGGGGCTCTGCTTCCCAAAGGGACAGGGCATTGTCCCAAGCTTCAACATTTTTTCTGCAGATGTTTTCAGAGGTAATTCTGGGGACCTGTAAGTTTTTGGCTCTTCCAAGGTGGTATGATCTATAGAGAGGAGTGTTTACTATTCTCCTGCATAGTGAACTGATTTGCAAAAACCTGCCAGCTCTCTTTTCAACCCTGGAACTCTGAACAGGATCCTTGCTACCCAGTTGCCATGAGCTCTACTCTGCTAGTACTCTTTACTGGGACTAAGACCCAGGACTGCAGACCACATCCATGTATAAGCAATGCAACAGAATTCTGTCCCTGGTGCCAGCAAAGCAACCCCTGTAAAATTCCTTCTGATCGGGGGTAGCCAGGTGGCGCAGGGAGTAAGAGCACTGGCCCCAGAGTCAGGACAACCTGGGATCAAATCTGGGCTCTGATACTTAGTACCACACCCGGAAATAACTGGCCAAGTAACCTTGAGTAAGTTACTTAACCCCAATTGTTTAAAAAAAATTACTTCTGATCTATTGCCTGATCCCCTTTCTGTCTGTGGACTGAGAGGTCTGGAAACTGCCACTGCTCCTAATGATTCAGTCTCCCCAAGGCTTGCTCCTAGTTTGCTGGGTCTAGGTCTGTACTGGCATGGTCTTTGCTGGACTGAGCCGCTCTCTTCCCCTGGTGCAACAGAACTTTCCTGACAACCTTCTAAGTTGTCTTGGACTGGAAAAAGTACCTCATTCTGTCTTTATGTGGGTTCTGCCACTTTAGAATTTGTTTAGAGTTATTATTGAAAGGCATTTGGAGGGTTTGGGGTTGAACTCAGGCAAGTCCCTGCCTTTACTCCACCATTTTCGCTCTGCCTCCTAAAAAAATCTTGATAATTATAAACAGAAGTTAAGAATTGATGTAATAGTAAATAAGGACACATTATAATTTTTAACATTAATATTCCTTTTTTCCATAACCCTTTCACATTTGTTATTTTTCTTTTTGGTTGGCATCTCTAATATGAGAGCAGTGGAGTGATTCTCCAGAGTTGTTTAATTTACATTTATCTAATTTTTCATGATTTGGAATTCTTAAAATATTTTCATATGGCTATTGATACCTTGGATTTCATAATTTGAAAATGGTTTTTGCATATCCTTTGACTTTAAAGTGAAATGGGAATAAAATTAGGGAGATAAGTTTAGTAAATTTTGCAGTAATCTAGTTATGACTAGGATAGTAAAATGCTGAGAGTGGAGGTGATGGGACAGATGAAAAAGGCAATGATTAGTAACTGGGTAAGGAATAAAGGAAGGTTTCTTTTGTTTTATTCATTTATTTTGCTACTAATATAACAGTCATTTTTGGTTATATTCTCTTGCACTTCCTCTCTAAAAAGTAAACATAGTAAAACAAAATCTATTATCAATGACCATGACTGAGAGACTAAGAAACATTCCCCCATCTGTTGACCTCACCTTTTTAGGCAAAGAAGAGAAATAGCTTTTATCATCAGTTCACAGAGAGCGGCTGCTAGAAATAGCTCTAAGGTTTCAGCCTACATTGCCTGTGAACTATGGTCACACTTGAAGTTGAAAGAGAAAAAAAAAAAAACCTTTCAGTGGAAAAAGTTGTGTTAAAGCAAGTCGACCGCCTGATTATTTTTCATTTATAAAAAAAATGAATGAATGAAAAAGTATTTACTGAGTACTTTCTATGTGCTAAGTCCTATGTCTAAAATAAAATATAAATGCAAAGGCATACACAATCTCTGACCTTGATGAGCTTAGTATATAATAAGAAAATACACACACACACACACACACACACACACATACACACACACACAGAGCACACTTAGAGAAGTGATGACCAGAGAGGGACACTTTCCTATGCAAAGTTACAGAAATAAGTATTGGAATCACATGGCAGTAAATGGACTCACCTCATGTAGGAACAGTGGCAGAGAAGATTTTTTTCATAGTTTCTGGTTCCAGGATAAAAGAAAAAGGAGAAGGCATGATGTCAAAGTGGTTAGTTAGGGATTGAACTAGAAGGTTTATAAAATTGTGTGTGTGCACGTATATATGTATATGTATGCATATATACATATACACATGCACACATATGTGTATGTATACATATATGTATGTGATTTAATATTGCCTACATTTACTAGCATATTTTCTAGTCCCCTCAAGCCACCAATAAAAAAATAATTATAAAGAATGAGGGAGGTCAGCAAAACATGGATATATTTTTAAAAGTTGACATATGCAGTGTTCCCCCCATATAGTCTTCTCACCTCTGCTAAAAAAATAAAAAACAGGTCTTGATGGTGGCATAGAAGCAGGAAAACTCCATGAGCTCCCCCAATAACCACCTCAAATACCTATAAAATATAACTCTAAACAAATTTTATAGCTACAGAACCCACAAAGTGACAGGGAGAAATAAATCTCCCACTGAAGGCAGCCCAGCAGGCCTACAGGAAGGGTCCATTGCAGTGTGCTGGGAGCTGAGCCCAGGCCCGTGTGAGCCCAGGAATTTAGCCCCAGGGTGGCCCTGACCAGCGTGGGCTGGAACAGACTTTAGGAGAGTCAATCACCAGTAGCTGTGATGGTTTCCAGACTTATCAACCCATGAATTCCAAAGAGCAAATAAAAGATAAGTGTGGAACTCTATTGGAACTGGGGAGGGGGGGCAGAAGAGGGTGGTCTGACCCCTGCCCCCAGGGTGAGAAGCAGCTGAGGCACTGTGGTTGTGCAGCTGCCACCACATGGCTGCTTCAGAGCTCCTGGCATGCAGATTGTAGGGGGACCAAGCAACCATTCAGAGGGTAATCATTCTTTAACCTGCTTGGATCTGGATTTCTGTCTTGGGTGGAAGTCCTAGGGTGGTGTGGCCAGTGGGCCAGAGCTTGTGGGGGCTGCAGAGAGGGCACCCAACTAAGAGCTGCAGCTGCTGCGAAAACCCCAGTGATGTGGGACAGAGCTCTCCTCTCTGGAAGCAGAGTTCTACTGTGGCAAGGATCTCAGAAGTCAAGCAATTGACTGGCAACATGAGCACGCAGAGGAAGCAAAGCAAGCACAGCAATCAAGCCTTAGATTTCATTTTGGGGGACAAAAAGAATCAAAGCATGAAACGGGAGGAAGACAATGCAGTCCGAACTCCTGCATCAAAAGCTTCCAAAAAAAAAAAAAGGTCTCTTCACTGGAACTGACCTTGATCATTTAGCATCATTGAGATTCATTTGTTCTATAGTTGCTGAGCTTTTCCTTTATGCTGCTGTAGTGAGTGTATATATTGTTTTCCTGCTTCCATTTACTTCAATTTGCATAAGTTTATGTAAACTGTCCCAGGTTTTATCTGTAGTCATTATTTTATATGTGTTCACACACATACGTACATATAAACACGAATATTTGAAGAAACTTAATAACTGTGTGACCCTGGACAAATCATTTAACCTCTATTTGCTTCAATTTCATCTACTGTATCATAATAATAATAATGCATAGTTCCCAGGGTTCTTGAGAGGAGCTCAAGTATTAAAATATATATTATATATATATATATATATATCTTAATAGTCTCTTTCTCTGACTGTCTACAGTATTCAAGTCATGTAGATAAATTAGGGAGTTATTAATATCCATTCTTTAAGCAAGAGGAAACCGAAAAACAGAGTTACCAAATAATCTGCTTTGATTTCTTTAACAGTGACAGAGATAGAATATGAAAATCAGCCTCTTAACTCATTTGCATCATTGGTCTCTTACTTTAGATTTAGAACATTTAATAACAAACATACTCAGCAACCTACTCGCTGTTAGGACAGGATGCTTCTGACTTGTTCAAACCCCAAAGTAGGCTGTTTCAGAGATCACTTGGAAATTAGCCAGAGTCATCATCAGTCCCATGTTATCCTTCCAATCCTGAACCTAGCTCTATCATTGAGTTTCCAGGAAACAAGAACATCTACCCTGTTGACAGGTAGAAGTGCTTTCAGTACAATAATAGAAAATTCCCATTGTCAAAGCCAAGACACAATTCCTGAGCTGCTGTCATCTCCATTACCTTTTTTGCCACACCCTAACCCCCCACCCCATATCTTAAAATCACCTCTCCCCTGCTCCACAAGAAACAAAAGCACATGAATCATCCCATTCTCATCTATGGATTACATGGTTTGGCATTATGTGGACAGAAATGTCACTAAGGGTATCAAGGCAATGGTCCATGATACCTAGATACCTGGTACAATGTGTTTTGTAATCTAAACCACACCTTCCATACACTCACTGACCCACTGGTGCGCTTAGAGGTTTGCAAAACAGGATAGCAAGGAAGAAGTATGTCATAATAGATAGTCATAGTGTTATAAAGTTTTAACTTGTAGAAGAACCAAGTTCAAATTATATTTCTGCTTCAAATAACTGCTGTCATGGGTAAATTATCATCTTCATATTTCAGAGATCTCTCTGACATTTTTTTTAAAGAAAAAAGGCTCTCTGTGTTGACAGAAAAAGTTTCTTTTGAAGAGATGCCTATAACAAAATTTTCATAGTTATGGTCAAAATGACCAAAGAAAACACTGGGCAAAGCTATGTTAATCCCATAGTAAAATTGTTCCTATGAACAGAATTTGCCTCCAATTTTTAGGTTTCACCCTGTATTTACCCAGAGTGGTTTTAGTTTCCAGAACATAAGCTTTTTGGTACTAATGATCAGTTCTTTCTTATCTTTATATGCCTGTCACTTAGCACAATGCTTAGTAGATTCTTAATAAATGTCCATTCATTGATCAATCAATTGAGGTGTAGTCAATGTAAACATTCTCCCTTTCTGGCTCTCCTCAGCATCCATTTCTTCATTTCTCATATGATTAATCACCATATCTTGATGATTATTCTTTCATCTTGGAACAAAGACTGGTCCTAGACACAGAAGGCTTGGGTTCAGATCTCACGTCTATTGTTTATTATCTAGATAAAATTACTTATCTTCCTGGATTCTAATTTCCTCTTTTATAAAATAAAATTAGATTGTACAGACTCTGAGGTCCCTTCCAACTCTAGTCTATGATTTTTGGCATTTGTCATCACTCATTACCAGGCTGTCATCTGAATTATTCCAACAGCCTTCTAGTTGGTTGTCCTGACTAGCCTGGCTTCTTTCTGATTCATTTTGCCTACAACTGCCTGTTCAAAATTCCTTAACCCCACTTTTTTCATGACATTCTCCTGTTTAAAACTTTTCAATAATGACAGTTTATTATTTTGTATTTTTCCCTGTTATGTCCCTTCTGTATAGTGAGTAGGGTTCTGTGTAAAGTCAATATTAAACATTTCTTATTTATAAACAGGATTGAAAATTGTCATGGCACAGAGTCTCCTTGAGAAAAAGAGGTAGATTATATGATTTGAGACCGTTTCATGTGAAAAACTCAGTTAACTTTGTAAATCCAATCTGGGGCAAAATAAGAAAATAGATAAAATAAGTCTACGTTGACTCAAATTCCTCCTTCTGTGCCCCATATTTTAAGCATGAAATAGTCTCTTGGCACCCATCCAAACCTAATTCTGCTTGCTACCATTCACTTCTACTTCGTTGTGAATTTCAGTCATTATGGTGGCAGAAGTCAGGAGTCTCAGGAGGATATACCTTCCAAGTTTTATCTATATTCCTAGAATAAAAGGTTTTGGTCTTTGTCAAAATAATTTTAGGAATCAGTGAGATGAGAGAAACCATTAACATGCTGTGTGACCTTCCACAAGATACTTTATCTTTCTTGGGCTCAGTTTTCTCATCTGTAAAAGTAGGGGACTGGTCCTCCTCAGTTCTAAGAATCTAGGATTTTATAAATCTCAGAATTTTGAGAAGGTACACTGCCTTCCTAAAATGCATGAAATCACATTACTAGGTGACAATTTCTTTCCATCTCCATATAAAGCAAAAAGTGATTAAGTTTAATGGTTCAAGTCTTGGTGTTAAGGTTTCACAATTTCTATTTGAAAGGAATTGGCATCTAGGTGTATAGAGACATGCCACAAAGTTTAGCCTAGGAAAAAAGAAATAGGCACTTTGTTTCATTTATAGACATTTATTAAGTACTATGTGGGATTCCTAGTCTAAGTGCTAGGGCAAATACAAAATGACATAAAGCGCTGCCCTGACTCTCTTGAACTTTACAAAAAATAAATTGAGGCAGATGTTACCTACACAACTAATTATTACAAAATAGAATAAGATAAACGCACATTTATGGGTCTTCTTACTTAAGATGATATGGATTAAGTGACAACAGCAATGTAAATGGAAAGAAGAACAACAAAATAATTGCAAATGAATGTCCTGAAATTATAAAGAACAAGCTTGGATTCAATTAAAAATATGAGAAAACTCCTTCATCTGTCTTTTGCAGAGGTGTGAGTTCAAAAGGTGTAGGTCATTGCATATGATGTCAGGGTTTTCTATGTATTTTTCAGTTTTGTTGGATTAAAAAAAAATCTCTTTCTTTACGAAAATCTGATATAAGAGGTAGCTCTGGGGGAGGGAGAGGTATATAATGGCAGAATCAAGGTTATATAAAAACAAAAGATATAAATAAATCTAATTAAAATATGCTAGTAAAGGGTTTTTTTAATTTTGAAGGAGATTATTCATATTTAATCCTACTAAAATGTAAAGAACATACACCATTTTTGTGGTTCCTGTTGAAACAGAACCAAGGCACTATAGAGAATTCATACTACACATCTCTAGTATGGACTTGTTATATCATCACATTATTTTCAAACTCTGTAATCAGGCAGAAGATAGTGGAAAATAGCTTATGTAATAGGACTCCAATAATAATAGCATCACATTTGCATGTCAGCTTGAAAATAGAGATGCTTATTTTGACTTGTATTATCCCGCCTGATTTGTATAACTGATACAAATGCCTTCACTGTTCAAAGCCAGACTTGGAAATGTGCAGATGTGAATATGTTGTGGGAAACAACGAATAACGGGGCTTGATGTGGACTGGATAGAGGGAAAATTGCCTCATTTGAAAACCTAAGGCTAATAGCTAGTTAATAGATGGCAAATGCATTTGGCCACAGATAAATGCTGAAAAATGAGTTTCAAACCACAAAGTAAAAAGAAGGAAATGCTTGGCAAATGTAAAATGCTTTAACACAATGAGTCAGAAAAGCTTGGCAAGTTATTAAAGGGGAATCTCTAAACTTGCAGCCCCCAATTGGTTGTGCCCTGGAGATAGCAGCAACAAGAAACAAATGAAATGATACACAATCAGCTCTTAGTTGTGTACCCCATGTAACAATCTCATCATTAAAATAAAATATTTTCCTTTGTAAATGTATACGGCATTTAATCTATATGCTGATACGAGATCTTTTCCTATTTTATTCAGAAAGAAGACAACCATTTTCACAAATGTATATATATACACACACAAATACATATATATATATATATATATATATGTGTGTGTGTGTGTGTGTATAATATTGAGACATTTCAACACTAGTAATGAGAAGACACTTAGTAATTGCCATTTATCTGGAGAATATTGTTGCCCCACCATCAATAATACTTGTGCATTTCTGGAAACATACAATAAGAAAATCCTCTTTTAGGGCTTCTGAACCAGCAGTAAGGTCCCAGGGCTTCTGTAACAACAGCAATGTCCTCTATCAGCAGACAAATCTGATAAAGTAACTCAAAACAGACAGACAAAGTACTTGCATCACAGTCATGCTTCTTCCTGGCTCTCCTCTTTTCTCATTTCTCGGTTCTTCTCAGTTCTCAGTTCTCTGTTCTGGTACCACAAGTTCTGTTCTCAATTCGTAGCAGTTCTCAGAAGTTCTCAGGATCCTAGCAGTTCTCTCTCTCTCAGCAATTCTGACTCTCTAGCTTGGGCTTTTCCTTATATATGGTATTAGCTCCTCCCTGTTCTGCCCCTTCCTGTTACCTAAGCACCTTCCTCCCATTGTGGGATTCACAAGTTCTGGCTCTTAATACTTGATACAATCATGAACTGAAACAAGGTGCTAAATAGTTAAATAGCTGAACCAGGTCAGAAATACTTCTGTTTCTTAACTTGAAACAAGGTGCTAAGTACTGTAAGGGGAATGTAAATTTTTAAGATCTTCCCTGCCCCTAGGCTAAAGTACACCTGGAGCCTGGAGTGGGAGGCTTGTTTTTCAGTAGATATTTCTTGCTTGGCCAGTGAGTCAATAAGGTTGTTACATTCACTGAGCCAGGAGAAGGCTATATAAACTCTGATTTGAGGCTTTGTTTTGGGGCTCACTTTGAGAAGTGTTCTGTGATTTGATCTGGACTCTGGGAAGCCATTATTGAGAGCCCCCCGGCTTTGAAAAACCCAGATGTTGAAACCCAGATGTTGATGTGGTATGGATGTGGTTGGACAGTTTGGAAACTGTCTACTTGATCTGTTTCTCTGTCTTGATAATTCTGCCTGTACATTCTGAAGTTCGGGGTGCTGACCTTTTTCCCCTGAACTAGGTAAACGATACATATTTGACTGATTAAAGTAAGCTTGTTAACCCATTTTGAGTTGCTTTCCTTTATCAAAGCATATCCAAGAAGCTGTGTTGGCAGGAACCCTGAGCACGCCTGGAGTGCTTGCTGCAACAAGTACATGTTTGATTGCCAGTACAAGGGGGAGGGAAGATCTTCAAATCCCCATTACCAATACAAATGGTTCCCATAGTAGACTCTATTATTTGCAAGGATACACAGGAACAGTTAATGGTCATTATCCATTTGCCTGTTCTACTCTCATCTTTTTTTTTTCAATTTCTTCATATTTATGTTCAAACTTTCACCTGTTGCTGTTCTAATTACCACAATTTACTCTTCATGAGAGTAGACTTGTTACTTACCTTAACAGTCTTACCATTTACCCATTTTGCCAGCATATTATGACCATTTAACGTGGTCCTTCACCCATCCCACTGTCTTTGGAACTCTCATTCATTTGTCAGTAATTCTCCTATATCTTTAGACATTTCAACCAGCAATTCTTCAATGTTCTTGATTTATGAAAGTGAAGACCTCTTTCTAGGACAATACATTCCCTATACCTCCCTCCAAATCCATTTTGTATAAAGCAGATGCGTATCAGGAAGCTTTATCTAGCTTTTCTAGCATCATATGTAATAGACAATGACATTTTTTGTTACTTTTCTACTCCAAAACCCTTAATGATTTCTCATTATTTATTGAATAGATTCCAAGCTCTTTACCCTGGCATTCAAGTCATCTACCATTTGGCCAGTCTACCTTAAATTTCCCTGCTTCCTTACAGGAATCTTCAAAGAGGAAAATTGCTTTTAGGAATCACATCTATTAGAAAGCCTTTGATTTTCCTATGTCCACATCATAAAAGTCTAGATACCAGAAACTAGTGGCCCAGGTCCCCGAATTAAGGTGCCAAAGAATATTTGGAAGAAAATATCTCAGAAATGCACAAAACACTAACGTGAAAGGTATTCTGTTCTGAATAATGGAGCAGTATAACTCCACAAATCCTTTCTCAGTTAGATTCTGCCAAGTATGCAGATTTCTCAATTGCAGTATTCAATTTTCACAGATTTTTAAAAATAATCTATATGCCACTCCCTATTCCAGTCTTCCATAATCTGCCCCAGGTACATTCTAAAATAATTTTTCAATTACCCAGTCCATTCTATTGTCCCTTACAACTATTGTTCCATTGTATATAAAATATTCTATAGATTTTAGACTCAAAGAAAATGTTTCACATCCAAATTATTAGCATCTTTTCTAGAAAATACAAAATTACTTTCAATCCATTTCATTGATGGCACTTCTTTTTTTCTCCCTGACTCACAGGACCTGTAATGGCAATGGAAATATTTCTTGCTCTCCATTGCTGCCTAGAGAGTGTTTCTCTATCCCACTAGTGCTCAAATATTTATCCTCCAATGACTTTAATGTAATCTGAGGGTGTCACTCTCTTCCCATCACTGTAGCTAGATATTATCTACCCTCCCATTTGTCACCCCAGGCCAGAAACTCAACTTTTTTTCAATAATTTCAGTAGGGGACTTTCTACCCCATTCCCTGCTTTCCTACTCACTAAGCAATTTCAATCTGCATACTAACAACCCCTCCCACAACCTGGCCACAAAATTCCTCACCCTTCTTGACCATAAATACCTCCTCCAACCCCGTATTATAATATATCATGCTGTTATCAATTAATCCATCAAGAAGTATTTATCAAGGGGCAGCCAGGTGGCTCAGCGAGTAAGAGCACCGGCTCCAGTGTCGGGATGACCTGGATCAAATCCGGGCTCAGATACTCAGCACCACACCCAGAAATAATAACTGGCTGTGTAACCTTGAGCAAGTTACTTAACCCCGATTGCTTTAAAAAAAAAAAAAAAGAAGTATTTATCAAGCATTTAAATGCAAGGCACTGTGGTAAACCCTGAGAATGCACAGAAAAGCAAAAAATGGTCCATGGTCTGAAAGAACTCATAGTCTAATTCAAGAGGCCATGGAGGAGGAATAAGTAGGTGGAAACTGAGTAGAGTTTGAAAGAAACTAGGAAGGAGTATATCCCAAGTGTAGGAGTCAGAAAGTGAGAGTTTGGCTGTGAAATTAGTGATGTATAATGTTAAAGTAGTCATGTACAATAAGGTTGAAAAGGTCACTTGGAAGAGTTTATGAAGGGCTTTAAATGCAAACATAGGAATTTGCTTTGATTCTAGAGGTAGTAGGGAACCATTGTAATTTGTTGCACAGAAGAATGATCTATGATTTAGGAAAATCATTTGGCAATTAAATTCTTTAAATTTTAGTTTGATCTTATGTAAATTGAGGTTAAGAGCATTTGTACTCTACTTTTCAGAGTGGTTGTAAGGAATACATTTGGTAAATGTTAAACTGTTTTATAAATGTGAGCTCTCATTTTGGAAAGACTGTTCCGCTGCATAATTTTCTCTTTAATAATAATAATGATAACTCACATTTCTATAGTGCTTTATTTTTTGCCAAGTATTTTTTCTTGCACTAATCCTCTAAGGCTCAGAAAGTTAAAGTGAGTTGATTGATATTATATGTGTGTATGTATATATGTGTACCTATGTATGCATGCATAGATGTATGTTTATATACAATATATACATGTGTATGTGTGTATATTTAAATACAAACAGATATGTGAATACATGCATACATGCATACACATATCAGGCCTAGGACTCAAATCCAAATTTCCTGTTTCAATGCCACATTGCCTCTTATATCCTAAAGGACTCTCTTTGTGATTTTTACTATTTCTTCATCTGAAATACCCTCCTTCTCACACTCTCCTCTCTAGGTATCTAAGTCATATTCCTCCTTCAGGGTGTAAGAATTGGTACTCATTCTTAATTTAATTTTGATCATATTTCAGAACAAAATCAGTCCATACACTCTCTAGTAGAACTCATCCTATGAAATCCTGAAATATTACAACTCACAATGAATAAAAAATGAAATAAAATGAACAAAAATAGATATTCAGCACTATCTTCTAAGCACTGCATTGCTAGTTAAGGATTAAAAATGCAAAATCTTTGATGTGCCCTGCCCTTAAGAAGCTTATATTATAATGGGAAGACAAAACATGTAAAAGAATGGTGGCCAGGGAGGGATATTGTAGTTTGAAAGTTAATGTCATAGTGAGTAGACATAGAGGAGTAGATTGACACACCTTTTCCAGGATAAATGACAGAATTTATCTGATTATGTTTTCAGAGCTGGGAAAGAAAGAAAGAGATGAAAAGTAGGTTTACAGGACACACTAAGTGCAGTGGAATGGGCGTTCCTCACATGGAAAGAAAGGAGAGAAGGAGACAAGAAAGGGGAGGAGAGGAAAAGAGAGAAGAGGAAAGGAAATGAAAGGAAAAAGGAAGAGAAAAAGAAAAAGAAAGGGAAAGGAAAGGAAAGGAAAGGAAAGGAAAGGAAAGGAAAGGAAAGGAAAGGAAAGGAAAGGAAAGGAAAGGAAAGGAAAGGAAAGGAAAGGAAAGGAAAGGAAAGGAAAAGAGAGGAGAGGAGAGGAGAGGAGAGGAGAGGAGAGGAGAGAAGAGAAGAGGTGAGGAGAGGAGGGGAGGGAAGAGGACAAGAGAAAGAACAGAAGGGAGGGAAAGGGTGGGGAAGGGGAAGGAGAGGAGGGGAGAGAAGAAAGCCTTCATATAGTGACTACTATGTGCCAGATACTATACTAAATGCTTTGTAGATATTATCTCATTTGATCCTCACAATAATAAAGGTAGTTAGATGTTGTTATTATCTCCACTGTACAGATAAGGGAACTGAGGCAAACAGAGGTTAAGTGATTTCCCCAAGGTCTCACAGCTGGTATCTGATGCTGTATTCGAGTTTGGATCTTCTTGACTCCAGATCTTACATTATATCCAATGTGTCCCTAGCTATCAAAACATTTTCTCCATAAAGAATGAGAATCTAGGTACAACTTTGCAGATTGTATAAAATATATCAAAAAAATATAAATTACTCCTTGACAGGTTTGCACATTTAGCAGGGCCTGCACTTTACATAAATATTTCAAGAAAGTTCCCTGGTTTGGTCACTTGTTTCTTGATACAGATTGTAAATATTTTTACTTCTTTGTAGACTGTTTTCACAAGTTGCCTTTGTTGAAAAACAAAATATGTTAGTGGCCAACTTTCCAGTGATGAACATTTAGAATGATAGAATCATGAGCCAAAAGACCATCACCAAGTGTTACCTAAAGAATTTGTAAGTTTATAGGCCCTGTCAAAATTTGACAGTCTCTAACATTCAAGAGTCACCTCCACACTGTGATTAAATAAGAGAGTAGAATTTTAATATGGACTAGTAACCTTATGAGAAAAAAAAGTCTACCTTGATTTGGGAAATTTTATTTCAAAGACAAGATACCAATTTAACAAATTCATTTTGTTAATGGAGTATTAGCTAGGGAAAGGGACTATTCCTGTCATCTTATTAGTATAGGGCAATATTTCCCAACATTATTTATTCCATGAACCTATTTCAACAACTACTACACTTACAACTATAACAGCCAGCAACAACAACAAAATGCATTTTGAAATGTAGGGTGATTTAAAGAATCAAGCAATTATGGTATTAAAAAAAATCATAACTCCTTGTAATGTCACCACAGAAGAAGGGAAAGTAAAGAAATCTACTTTCTCTGGACTATATCACAACGACTACATTTCTCTTCAAGTGATAAAAAGGTTTCATTCAATATTATTAAATTATATTTTTAATATCCAACATTTCCTTAAAGAATTTGAAGATGAGCTTGCATGTCATATCTAGAATTTAGACCTTCTTCTGTTAGATCTGTGTACATCAGGTTTGGGAGGATACTATGCCCCGGTAAAGAGCGGGGAGAAAGGAAGAGTTAGAGAGACCAAAGAAATCCTGTGCTCCCTACAAAAAGTTATTTTAATGTAATTATACCACTGAGTACTTCCTTCCTGAGCCCTCTTCTCCATGTATGCCCCATGGGAATATTACTAATCAGCTAGAATTAGACAAAGTAATAACTAGTTTACTCATTGCTACACTTGATTACCTCAGCAAGCCAGCTGCCAACAAGCCTGGAGTTGAAAAATTGAATGAGCCCTTCCTGGAATGGCTTAGGCACCATCTTCTTAGAGACAGAAGAATGACCTTAAGTTTGATTGGTGACTTGAAGTATTATAAACTTATAAATCAGAAAGTTCAAAAGCATAGATCTCATCAATACTAATATTAGTCATAATGATGGTTAGCATTTATATAGTGCTTCACAGTTGCAATGCCCTGTAATGTTTCCTCATTTGATGCAATAAATACAGCACAATATTAATAGAGCTTGCTAATAATAATAGGATATGCTAACTTTGGGATGAATGTAAAATTTTAGTCAAGCTGAATGGGTATAGAATGTTAGAATGATTCCCTAGGGCTAAAAGTGATACTTTCATAGAAATCTATGCCTTTCTTATATACCAACTTCTTTGGGGCATATGCACATTTGTGTGCACATTGTGTAGCATATGAAATCTGCAATAACTTAAGGAAACAAAAAATGGAGCTTCCAAGCTTATCAATTTGTTGGCAAGACATGCAGATTCACAATAAATAGGGTAGGACCAGTTCCCTCCCCTTGCCCCCACAAGTAGCAATGGGCCCCATATACACATTCTAAAAAATTTTATACAAAATTTTTGTATAAACAAATAGAGTATAAACCAGAATGTAGGACTAAGTAATCTGATTTCTTATTGGAGAAACAATTAGGAATTTTCTGAGTTGGGAGGAGAAAAGTGAGTGTCAGGACTTTCCAAAATGTAAAGTAGGATCTTGCTCAATTCCCACAGCTGGGAGAAGGAGAGCAAAAAATGAAGCCCAAGTCTCAAAATGAAGTAAGTTAGTTGTACAAGATGGAGTCTGTTTGGTTCACACAATTTCCATAATTCCCCTCTTTGATCCTTGAGAATGTAACCCTCCCCCCAACCCCTGGCCTCCCAGACTTCACCATGGATCACTTATCTATAGGACAGATTTATAAGGTTTTTTATATGTTCATTATCTGAATCACACACCCAAAAAAGTTCACTGGGAATCAGCCTCTTATATAGCTTAGTACAATAATGAACACCAAGATTAAATAACATTAAATCTCCTTACATCCTAGTAACCTATTCCCAATGCCCATTTAATCAACACATTCCATTTTGAGCCCCAGATGTTCTATATAGTCATTTGGTCCTTGGAAAATCTTTTTTTTTTGTACATTCTGTAATGTCTCATTCTCGGGACAGCTCTGAAGGGTGGTCTGCTTCCCTTCTTCCAAGTCACTTGTAGAGATTCACAAGTGATTCTACTAAAATCTACCAGTAACAAAACTCAATACAATTTGGTACAACCTCCTAAATTTTGTGAAAACCAGCTCAAGCCTTGTTTTACTGATCTTATTGAAAAACACAGTTATAAGAACATCAGATCAAGAAGCCATAGTTCACCTAAAACTTCAGAGCATTTAAGTTTGTATACACTCCTTGCTATTTCTGTCTAGATCTAAAGGCTATGCTTGATATGGATAATGTTATCTACAGGCTGAAGGGAGGATCTTAAAAAAGAAATTCATTAGGTCCTGACATGGAAACTGTTTCTTAAAACACATGCTTCAAAGTAGGAAAATGATTTCATTTTCTTTACAGTTATCAGTGAAGTTCTATATATAAAATCCTTAATCCAATTTGAGAACTGATTACTAAAATATAAACCAAGTCTGAATTTCCCATTAAAAACATTTGTAAGTCAATCATGTACATATGTACATATTCTAGTTCTTAGAGAAAACGATCTGATCCTCTTGCTTTCTCAAAATTTACTGTTCCATTTAAATAGAAAACTTTATATTATATCTTTGTCATATTATTTTAGCCCCCTCTTAGGAGGATAGCATTCCTATGTTATAATTTGAACTTGACTGTTGTAGTTTTAGTTTAATTAATAGTTTCAGCACTACTACCAAAAAATCTGCATATTGTTATACTAAATCTATAAATCAAACAAAAGTTTACGGTTCCCTTGCTCAGTTTTGTAATTCCATTCAGAAAGGAAAAAGAGGGTTAAGACAATATCAATGTTGTCCCTTCAAGGGTACAGACTGATCTGGCAAAAGCCACACCAGAGGGAAAAAACTCCCTTAGATCTGTTTAATTCCAGGCATAAGTCAAATTTAATAGGCATGTAGCAAAATTCCACATTATTCACATGGTATCAAAAGCCAAATTCAGTATTGACAAGATGGGAAATTTCCTGTTCAAAAAGGAAATATCACCATAGAGAAATTGAGGCAAGAGGCTTATCTTAGAAAATGCCAAGGTCATCCGATCAACTTTTCCAGGGACAGACATTGATCTATGGTAGTTCTCAGTCTGCAGCACGTGCTATTTTCTTCTTGAATGGTAGAGAGTATATTGGTTTAATGGATATTACAGACAACCATATGTGAAAACAAACTCAGAACATTTTTAAATCACAGTGCTGAGAGATTTTAACTCAAATAGGAGAATTTCACTAATTACAGCTTAGGGCTTGCTTATTATTTTTCTTATGTTTAAATAATATTTCATAAGAAACAAAATATATATGCCAATTTATTACCATCATTATTATCAGCCTCCTATCATCAAGCCTCCAGTCTGGTGAATACTTCATTCTCTGAGTTTTCTACTGGCCTTCTTTTGGTCTCAAGCAATGGTTACAGAGCAATATAGGGATGTGCTGGTAAATGTTTAACAACCAGGGTGGGAAGGAGTGCAAGCATATATACAATTTTAATTAATTAATCAATTAATTAATGTTAATCTTCATTATTAACATTTTCTCCAACTCAGTCTTAACTAATTAATTATTTTATTTAATTTTAATCTTCATTATTAACATTTTCTCCAACTCAGTCTTAATTAATTATTTAATTTAATTTTCATCTTCATTATTAACAATTTCTCCAACTCAATCTTAATTCTAGACCATCAAACAACAACAATTATAGCTCTTATTTATAGATTGCTGATTTCAGTGGTGCAAATGCTCAAACTGAAAATTTAATGATCTCTCTTGTGAGCTGATTAAAGCACACTGCTGCATAATCTCCACAAGATTTGGCAATTGATTGGATATATGTGTTAAGAGAGAAGTGTTATAAGGAAGGAGAAATGGATTTGGATTCAAATGATTTTAATTCACTCCCAACTCTATCATTTATTTACTACCTGTATGATTTTAAACTAACTTTCCTTCTGAGATTCAATTTCTTTATCTATAAAATGAGGAGAGTACTTACTGACCTCAAGGTTCCTCCTAGTTCTAAATAAATAAATAAATAACCCATTTATAAAATGGAATATCTGTAGAATGACATAGAATTATTATCCCATTCTACAGATGATTAAATTGAAGCTTTAAAGAGGTCACATAGCTAGCAAATTTCAGAGCTGGAAGTAAAATTCCAGATTCAGTGACTTCTCTTTTCACAGTGTCCCATGGTCCCTTCTTTATGTATGCCTTTATATTTCTTTTCATATTTTATTTTTATATTTCTCCAATGATTTTAATTTTCCAAATTACTTTCACATCAGCTATTATCTCATCTGATCTTCACAACAGCCCTGGAGGTGGGTAATATTCCAATGGTTTGTCTTACAAAGGTAGCTAAGTACCTATCTTTAGGGGGCAGAAAATCCCAAGTTCATCACACATCGATGTTTGTGGATCCCATGATCTTTACTTCTTTGGTAAATGAATGGATTGAAAAATGATTTATGTGATCATTTATATAATCAAAGCATAATTTGTCCAGGGTGGTACTGTGTGAATAATTTATGTAGCATAAATACTACTAGATGGAGCCCTTAACTAAAGCCTTGATCAGATGCCTGTTATCTGTCTGACAGACAATCAAAAATGAAATAAAATTTGGGCAAGGTCCATACACACTTGAGAAAGGCCAGAAAGAGCAAAGAAAGAACAAGAAAAAGAGAGACAACTGTTGATGGATTGAGATTGAATTTAGTTCTCTGTGCCTGCAAGAGACCTATTAGGCAAATAGACTGGCATGTACATATTGCATCCTTGACTGAAATTATTTGAAACTGTTATAACGCCAGTCACATTTAAGGCTATGCTCTGGGTATGAAATGGCAGGTCACTTGTTGAAAACATTCTCAACTAGCATGAGCTGATTCTGACACTGTTTGAAGATGCAAAGCATCATTTTAGTTCTGATAAATATGAATTAGTTACAGTTCATATTTGAAAATGCACAGAACGTGGAAATTCTGATCTCTCCAAAAGATGAAACTCTTCATATCCTGGTCTCAGGCTCCATTAGCGATGTGGAAAATTGAAAATAGTTTTTGAGAAGGCACAAGGAGAGGGTTGAAACAATATGGGAAGTGATGCACAAAGAGGAAATACCAAGGATTAAAAATACTTGGGGTACCTAAGGATGGAGGATATTTTATAGGTTTCTTAAAATTCTATGACATCACAATATTTTCACATGTACCTCCTTTATCAAATTACAAAAAAAAAATTAAACTAGTCCTTTTCCTCTCAAGATATAGGCTTCCCCATTCTCTTTTTTCTTTTTTGGGGGGGAAAGGCAAGGCAATTGGTGTTAAGTGACTTGCACAAGGTCACACAGCTAGTGAGTTTTAAGTGTCTGATGCCAAATTTGAACGCAGGTTCTCCTGATTTGAGGGTCAGTGCTCTATTCACTGTGCCACCTAGCCATCCACACTGCCCCATTGTTATCAATGGCATTATGATTTAGTCTCCCAGTCTCAACACCACTGAAAGGTTTTTGACTTATTTATCTTCTGAGGATCTCATAGCCAATCAATCCGGGAAACATATTCTTTCTAATGCATCTTATATCTGTTTATGTTTCTCTCTTCTTGTTTTTGTTTTGAGAGCTGAGGACTTCATTAACTTATGACTTGAACACTACAATAAACGTCTGTTAACACTGCAACCCACAGGGATCTCTCTTTTTCCTCAATACATTCCCAGGAAGTCATATTTTCTGCATTGCTAACTGGGTACTTAGCATGTATCACCATGTTTCTGCTCTTGAACACTTTCCTTACCTGTAAAATAAAAATATTGTACTTAATGACCTCTAAGTGCCCTTCTAACTCTAAACCTATGGTCTTGTGAACTCTTGTCCTATCATTGAAGAGCTTCTGATTTAAAACTGGAAAAAATTTTAGAGACCATCTACCCCAACTCCCTCATTAAAAAAAAAAATCAATCCACAGTCTTTATTAAGGAAGTCTTCTTTATAAGCCATAAGACTTGCAATTGTGGGTACAGAAATAAAACAACCATTCTCCTCAAGGTTAGTTTAGGTGATACAGTTAATAAAGTCCTGGACTTTATTGAGTCAAGAAGACGAGTTCAAATCCAGTGTCAGACACCTACTGATGTTGTGACCCTGGGCAGGTCACTTAACCTCTGTCCTCTTTAATTTCCCCATCCTTGAAATGAAAAAAAGAGCACCTGCCTCCTAAGATTATCATGAGGATAAAAGGAGCTAATATTTGTGAAACTCTTTGCAAATATTAATGCACTATATATAAATGTTAGCTCAAGGTTCTTATCCTCCATCATGAAGAAATGAAATCTAAGAGGGATAAAGTTACTCACTCAACTTACCCACTGTAGCAATAATAAACAACTGCTTTAGAATAATACCCGCATCCTCTGACTTCAAAGCAAGTACTCTATATGCTCTAATACATTTTATTTCCATATATTTATATTGGTTCTCCTTAACTAGGCACCAGCTCTTTAAGAAGAGAAAGTATGTGTGTTAGCTTTTTTTAAATTTTTATTTGCATAACATAAAACTATGTACTCTTAGATTATTCCTTTATTTGTGGTATATTTTCCCACTTATTTTCTTTAGCTATTACTAGTTACTTCTACTCGATTAAGTAGCATTGCCCCTGCAAGCCACTAAGTCTCTTTTCCACAGGGCACTTGTGGACGGGCCCTTTAATGCAGGTATTAGCTATTCCAATTCTCCATCTTGGTCCAAAGAAGGGATCTATAGCTAGGAGAAGACAAAGCTTCCTGGTATATGTTTTTAACAAAACTAGTCCATGCCAAATATCATTTGCCCAAAATGAATGATTCTACAAAGAGTTCTTAAACTATTGCCTTGTTTCTAAGCATGACTACACTCAAATTTCATGAAAAATCTCGGACTGAAAGGGCAAAGATTTTTGGCAGAGGATCTATGACTGGTCAATCATGGATTGGCTGAACAAGTTGTGTTATATGATTGTAATGGAATACTACTGTGCTATAAGAAATTATATGCTCATTTTTTTATAGGGGAAAAGAAAACAAAACAAGGATAGACTTCATGAAATAATGCAGAATGAAATGAACATAACCAAGAGAATGTTGTAGGCAGTAACAATAATATTGTTTTAATATCTCAACATAATATGTATTATTTATTGTACAGACTTTCTTGAAATGAAAATTTGTTTCATGTTCTGAATCCTCTCTTATGTTCTGCTATGCACATAGCATGCTTTTTTTTTCCCTTGGTATTTAAGGTTCAATATTTAAATAATGATATGTTTTGTCTCTATTCTCGATTCTGTATTTGTGTTCTGGCCCTTGAGTTTAAAATAATTTAAAAAAAAGATAAAATGGATAACTTTGATTACTTGAAACTCAAAACTTTCTATATAGACAACATTAATTCACTTTGGATAATGGGAGTGGTCAAATAGGAAAAAAATTTGTCTAAAATTTCTCTGATAAGTAATCATTACATATAAAATATATACATATATACATACATATATATGACAAATACTATTCATTCCCCCACAGATAAGTAGTCAAAAGATATGAAAAAATAGTTTTCAAAGGAATTGCAAAATATTCACAATGACATGAAAGAATTCACCACATTACTAATAATAAAAGAAATACAAATCAAAACAACCCTGAAGGAGTGGCTAGGTGACACAGTGAATAGAGCACTGGCCCTGGAGTCAGGAGGACCTGAGTTCAAATTGGGCCTCAGACACTTAACACTTACTAGCCATGTGACCTTGGGCAAGTCACTTAACCCCAATTGCCCTGCCCTCCCTGCTGCAAAAAACAAAAAACAAAACAAAATAAAACCTTGAAGGTTTGTCTCAAACCCTACAAATTGGCAAAAATGTCAAAATATGGCAAAAGTCAATATAAGATGGAGTGTGGAAGGGTAGACATGTGCATTTATTGTTGGTAGAGCTGTAAAATATAAAATTTTGCATAGCAATTTGGTATTATGCAAGTAAAGTGACAAAAATGTACATAGCCTTTGAATCAGAGATTCTATCACTAGGCTTATACCAGAAGGAAGCTTTGTATACATAAAAAATATTTATAGCAGTACTTTTTATGATAACTAATTCAGATAGTATGCTTGTCATGTGCAAACTTTTCACTATAGAGACAGCTTTTATTTTACATAAGTGGACCCACTGACCTCTAAGTACAACTTTTACATAATGCAAATATGAGGAGTACTTGGGGAAGGGAGGGAGTGAAGGAGACAGTAAGAGGACTGTTCTCCCATGAATGGAGGTGCCTAGCACATGGTTCAAGGATACTTGGGGATCAGGGTCAGAGAAGTGAGAGCAAGGGGAGAAACACAAGGAGCCAGGGCCAGTCCTGTGAGGGCCAGACACATACAGGAGAGGACTGGTGACACACAGTGTCCTGAGCATAGATATATAGTACCCTATGCAGACTAGTGGAAGACAGACACACTGGAGAGATACAAGGGTGGGTGGACAGAAGAGGACAAAGTTTTCCTCTCTGGATGCTGATGGTCTAAAGCCAGGACCCTATGCAGTATGGAGGCGTCCAAGTCTCCATTCTGCTTTCAATTTAAAAAAAAGCATGTTTCACTTTTTGGGGGGAGGTAACTAGGTGGGATACCTTGGAACACCCGGTGGAGGGGTAAAAGCAGAGAAAGAGCACAGTACTGTACAATAAGATTAACAGCACTGTTTATTTGGAATGTGAATTTCTTTCAGAATTCTTTATTTAAAGCCAAATTTGCATAATGTAAATTTACATATAGCATGAACTATCTATATTATATCATTGTAAAAATATATTGTTACAGGGCCTTGACTGCAGAAGATTCAATTCAACTCAATCCTATTAAAGAAATATGAAATGGCTATTACACAGCATGATCCTAGCAGAATCAGATAGCAGAAGGCCTAAGGACTCAGGGGAAGGTCAGGAATATGGAAACCAATAAAGGCCTAAGGACTCAGGGGAAGGTCAGGAATATGGAAACCAATAAAGACTGAGGAAGATGAAGCTATTACACTAAGTCAAGACTTCCCCTACCTTTCAATTCTTAATAACTTATAGAACTTAATAACTATGATCTTAGATTGTCAATACATCTCCATTTTCTCCCAGAAAACGCTGAGGTTTCACCACTAAAAGGAGGATTTTGAACTCATGTTTTACCTTTGTGACCTTGAGTCACAAAGATCTCTTGGTGTCAGCTTGCCTAGATAACTCCTAAGGTTCTAGAATTCTAGTTCAAAATCTATAATCTTATAATCCTATGTCTCTGTTAATTTAACTTCACCAATGTTTCCCTTTGTGACAAAGAAATCTCTTCAACCTTTTGATTATAATTCCATTTGCTCCTCAACACGCTATCTTTTATTGCCTACTATTCCTGCCCTCTGTCTTTTCACAGCCAAATTGCTTTTGATTGAATTTGATAGCTCCCATGGAAAACGTATTTGTAACTTTTTTTTTCTTTTTTCTTTCTGGAATTCTGTTTCCAATCAGAATTCCAAGTCCTGATTCCCAGTATACCTAGCCAAAATCTTGCCTAATTTCCTTTTGAAATTGTTCACCTCAACACCTGTCCACTAGACCAAAAAGTCAACCTTAGTTCTCCATGTCCCTTCACAGGTTCTTCTGCTTTGACCTTGTTTTCACTCTCCCCAGATTAGAAAATTCTTAGAATATATTTCAATGAATCTCAGTTAAATTTGCCTGATCTTAGGGCACTTATGTAATGATTTATATGGTATAGGTAGATAGATAGATATAGAGAAAAAGAGACATAGATATATGTTCTCTCTTGTTCACCCCACCACTAGTAAGTGAATATGGTATCTGTGACAAAGGAAAATAACAGTTCTTAGTCTTTTCCCTGATTGTGTCAGTCACCTTGAAAGCTGTGAAACATAGTGACTCACATTCTAATCCATTCAATGAATATTTATGTACTGCCTTCTATACACACAGCATTATGTTTTATATATAAGAATACTATTGTAGTTTATAATGCACTGCCAAATTTACTATAATAGCACTAGTTCATAACTATGTAGCACTTAACAATATACAAAGTACTTTCCTAATAACAATAACCCTGTAAGCTAGGCAATGCACACATTATTATTCATACATATATATGTGTGTGTGCGTGTGTGTGTGTGTATTATATATATAATTTAACTGTGAATGAACTGAGTCTCCAAGAAGCTAATTTATTTTGCCAGTTTTATAGCTAGTAAATAAGAGAAGATTCTAAACCAAATCTTTTTCTTCCAAGTTCAATGTTCTTTCCTTTGTACCTCATGGCCCTTCTATGACTATTTGTACTAAATTTATTGCACAGATTATGAATACTATATTAGAGAAAGAATATATGAGTTAATTGTTGGATAGAATTATCCAGAAAATGCTTTTGGAGATGGGAATTCAGCAAGTCCATGAAAAATGGGTAAGACATAAATGAGGTGAATGATTTGAGTCAGAGGAAACAGCATGAAAAAAGGCAAAAATGATCAATGTATACTCATGACTACATAAGAAAACTGATCTGCATGCAATGTAGATACCTTCTAAGTTTGGGGGTGATGTGGTAGAGGTTCAAAGATCCTGTACAATGACATATTTGTTTATTTACATGACGTTTTCCTCTGGTAGAAAATAAATTCCTTGAAGACAGGAACTTTTCCCTTTTTGTGTTTATAAACGCAGCCCCTCAAGTGACTCCTAGCACATAATTGGCTCACAACAAATGCCTATTGAATTGAATTGATGGAGTTGAGAGACAGGGTGGTATCCTGAGAAGAGTAAGGGATCTAGATTCAAAAGAAACCTGCTGGAATCCTAGGTCTGCACCTGATCATCTGTGTGGTTTTGTGCAAATTACTTCCTCTCTCTGTGAGTTATTAGAGGAGAAAGGCAACCCAAAGTATACAGCTTAGTGTTGGCACAGCATCATCATTTTGATACATTTCTCATTGCTATATCCAGCCATCATTTTTTCCTTCATCTCATTTCAAGACCTAATCCTTTATATTTCATCCTTACAGAAAATATTTTATATTATAATGCAGATCAAAATATTTTACCCGTGTCCCCCCTGTCCCATGTTACCACCTTCTCTGAATATAGAAGTTTTAATATTTTGATGTAGCTAATCACATAAACTAAAATTTTAATATAGCCCACATTAAAAGAGTGGATAGGTTTAGGGGAAATAAAATTAAATGAATGTTAAAAGGGAAAGGGATCAGAGTAGGTGTCCTGAAGGTCTTATACAGTTCTAAAATCTAAAATCTATGATCCTGTAATCTATGAATTAAAGATCTAGATATGAAGTTTTTCATTTCAAAATCTTTATAACACCAGTAAGTGTTAATAAAAAGAGTAGAGTTGTCCACTTAGAATTTGATTCTTAACTGTTCCCTCTTCTCTGTGGGATAGCAGCAGAACACTCATTCTTCCACTATATTCTCAGGGAGTAGGGTAATGATAGGGTCTGATCTTTTATCCACTAACCATCTTCTTTTCTTAATGAATATTTAATGACAAAAACCCTGTTACAACAATTTGCTCACTTTTAAACCTACAAATAGTATAATCATCCTCAGTTCCATGTGGTTTCTCTTTTTTATGGAGTTTATAAAATGAAAATCATAAATCTAAACACAATAGCTCAGAGCCCCCAGTTAGAAAAAAAAATTCTTATACATGGAGATTGGGCTCTATGTGTTTTTTGTTTCTCTAGATAACCCCTGGACTTTTCATTTTTAATAAAAATAAATCAAAATACAGTAAACATTTATTTTAATGATTTGAGTATTATATATTAAAATGTATGATACTGGACAGATATAGGAAGAAACAATTTGAAAAAAAGAAGAAACCTTTGTCTTCAACTTTTTAGTCCTAGAACAACTGAACATTAGCCCTTTTTGTTTCCCCTGAGATGCCTATGGAGGCTTAATGACCTTCCTTAATAATGTTCTTCTCTTCTACAGCTCAGCTTTCCTTTCTATCTTACTTTCCAGTGGTTGTTTTGTTTTGTTTATTTGTTTTCCCCTCTTGCCCTTGTGTTTTCAAGTCTTTCTCCTCAGTTTGTGAAGATAGAGGAAAGGCAACGGATGCTGTCTCCCCATTGCTACTGCTGCTGTTTAGTTTTCATTGTCACTACTCTTTCCTTTCAGTTTGTTTCCCTTTAAGAACTCTCAGTAGTGGGGCGGCCAGGTAGCACAGCGAGTAAAAGCACCGGCTCCAGTGTCAGGATGACCTGGAGATTAAATCCCGGGCTCAGACACTTAGCACCCACCCAGAAACATGTGGCTGTGTAACCTTGAGCGAGTTACTTAACCCCGATTGCTTTTAAAAAAGAAAAAAAAAGTGGTAGTGTCTCAAGTCCACTATAATCTAAAAGATCTTGATATTCCCAAATTTTCAGCTTTGAGAGGTAATCCTTTTTCCTCTGGATATCCCAGGACACCAGAAAGTTCTAAAAACACCTGATACATCTTGTTGCAGAACATCTTTTTGAAAGAAGGTAAAAGGAAAAAATGCAAATGGGTTGAGGCTGTTCAAGTATCACTTTGAGGAAAAATTGCTCACAATAATGCCATGGCAAATATGTAGGATCTGCCTGTGGCTCATGTATCAGTCACAGTTTCCAAATGTGCTTCTCACCTCCTATTTTTGAAATTGGGACATAATCATTAAAACTAAGAAAGCTGTTGTCTCCTTCCTCATAGTTCTGACTCTTCCTGGTGCACTGGTCAGCCACAACTTTGACCCTTTCTTTGTAATAAATGAAACATATGCTTTTTAAAGAACACCATGTGATTTCTTTGGCTATAAGTGTGACTATGCATCAAAAGACCGCGGAAGTATAACAACACCAAAAGAAATTGTTGTCAGAAAATAGCATCTGGTTCCTCTTCAACTGATCTCCTGTGAACATTTTTCACTGTTGTGCTTATTATCTCTCCTGAAATATTTCAAAGAAATGTTTCCTTTCACTTATTTTGGTTTCATTGAAGTAAGCACTGCCAAAGCAATCTAGTGGCAGAATGGAAAAGCTGTCTCTGATTTGGACTTCTGCATGAACACAAAGTGTCAGTTATATTTGACTTCCAAGATTTTTAACATTGGCAATGAGAAATGCAAAGTAGGAAAAGTATCATACTAGTTCCAAATACCGGATTGGCCTCGTTCAGAAGTCCACTAATTAGGCAGACTGTTTTGTCTAAGATGAAATGCCGAGTAAAAGAATACATATAGAACAAAATATCTTATTACCTCTCCTCTGTTCATTAACATTTTACATTTTGATGTAGACACCCCAGAACTGGAATTGGAATTAAGAGGCCTTGGTTCTAGTTCTGATTCCATCACATTATAGTGGGGTGACAATATAAGTCACTTAAATCTTTATAAGTCATCAATTTCATCATCCACAGTATTGGAATAACAACTCTTACTTACCTCATCTCACAGGGTAGTTGTAAGAAAATTGTAATTTTTGTAATCATCCTTTAAGGCCTAACTCAATCCTGTTCTCCATGAAACATCCACTAACCTTCCATAGCTATTCTAATTGACATATATTCCTCTTTTGAATTTCTGTTGTACAGTTAATTTCTAGATTACACTGTTTAGCAATTAATTGCTAATTAATTAGAATAATTGGTTATTCGACAAATGTAGTATTAATCAATTCTTGTGAATCTGGGCTAGTCAATTAACCTCTGTGTGCCTCAGGAATTTCTCCGTGACTTGTCTAGTAAGATACTACTTCAGACTGTCTCAGAAAGATCTTATCAGCCTCAGTCATAGAGTGGATAGATTCTACATTAGTAAAGGGAAGTTATTCACCTAATGATCTTACTGAATCAAAGATATTTCATGGATTTATGTAACAATTGTATGTTTGCTAATTCTTTCTTCTTAAATACATTATACATTTCATGATGGATGATTCCTCAGTATTGTCTTCAGTGGTGAAGACAACACTGATACTAGCTAAGCAGTGTGATCCAGGGGAAACTGAATTCATGGTGGAGTCAGAGGGCCTGTCTCTCACATACACTTACATGGGTAGCTCATGTAACCTTGACTTTATCTTCCTCATTTATAAAATGTGAGATTTGGAATAGTTTTGCCCTGAGCTCCCTCTCATCTCTTTATCTAGGATCCTCTGATTAATATGCATGACATCTTAAAATCCCCTTAGGGTGAGAGGGTGTTACATTAGAGATGCAGTTTTAGGTTGTCTCAGAGTAACTTTACTCTCCTTTACCAGAAAACTGTCTGTTATCCCCAGTCATGGGAATGGTACTAAGAGCTATCTCAGTAAGACATATACAGAAGTCCAATACATAGAGATAGATAGATAGATAGATAGATAGATAGATAGATAGATAGATAGATAGATAGATAGATAGATAGATAGATAGATAGATGGATGGATGGATGGATGGATGGATGGATGGATGGATGGATGGATGGATGGATGGATGGATGGATGGATGGATGGATAGACAGACAGACAGATAGATAAATATCTCATGCTGCATACTGAATTCATCACTTCTCTGTCAGGAGGTGAAAAGTATTCTTCATAATCTCTAGAATTGTGACTGGGGCCAATGTATAGATCAGAGTTCTTAAGAGTTCCAAAGATTTCATGTACATATGTGTGTATATACATATGTGTATATATACATATGTGTGTACATATATGTATATTCTTGTGTTTATGTGTGTGCATGATAGTTATATATGTGCATATATGTATACATAATTTATGTTTTATTAAAAGAATCTTCTGGTTCTGCTCACTTTACTCTGTTTCAGTTCATAACATTTTCCTAGATTTCACCAAATCCATCACTTTCATAATTTCTTTGAGCATAGTTGTATACCATCAAAAGTCTATACCCTAATTTGTTCATCCTTTTCCCAAATGACAGGTGCTGCCTTCTTTTCAATTCTTTTTTCTCATAATGTTGTCCCTCCTTTTCATAAGCTACAGTGCTTATTAAATGAGCTGCTGTATATATAATCTTGTTAATAGTCACTGTACCAATAGAAGTACAAGCTAGGTGCTCAAGAAATACTGGTCAATAAAATGATTGCATAAGTAACTGTTTTCATACCAGAAAATGACTTTTTTGAGTAAGTTTGATACAATAGTTTTAATGGTAAATATTTTCTCTTTCAATCACTCCACTTATCAATAGAAGGGGAGTTATGCTGAAACCCCATCTGGCTTTTTTAGGATGCTAGAGAGGAAACTAACTGCAGCATGATTGATAAGCCAAAGCCCTGGGAAATGATATCACTAATTAAATCATGAAACATTAGGCAGGCTGTCAAGCAAAGAAATATTTAATGTTGCAACAGCATTCGCTTATTCTTTAAATGTTTGCATATAGAAATGCTCCTACACAGTTGTTCCTATCTATCAATCTATTTAAGCACATGTCATCATGTTATAAAATCATGGGATTTGTATCTAATTGGGACCTCAGAAATCATATAGCCCAACTCTTTCATTTTATATCTCTGGTAACTGAAACTCAGACAGGTAAGTTTCATTAACTTACTGATAATAAAACTTAGAGCGTGCAATGTTCAGTGTGGAAGAGTGGATACACTATCAGTCTCATTATTGGAGGTTAAAGTCCAGCCCCTGGTGCATTCTAACTGTGAAAATACTTTGAAAGTCACTTAACTCCTCCCTTCCCTAGTAAGCTCCCTGTGAAAATAAGGTATAGATCAGTTGCCAAACTGTTGGTAGGTGTAGTTTCCAAAATATGATCCTCCTTTGCTGATCAAAATATGATCATGTTTCTGTTGGAGGGGAAAATAAGGAAGAATCAGAAAATGATGATGATGATGATGATGATATTTATATAGCACCTACTATGTACCAGTTACAGTACTTTGCAAATATCTCCTTTCATTCTCACAAAAACCCTGAAATGTTGGTAAAATTATTACTGCCACTTACAGGTGAAGAAACTGAGGCAGAGAGAGGGGATGTTACTTGTCTGGGTCATATAGCCACTAAGTATCTGAGGCTGGATTCTAACTCAAGTCTTCCTCACTCCAGACCCAGCGTTCTCTCCACGGAGTTACCTACATGTCTCTGTACTTTCCATTGCAGTATATTATATTTGCTTCCATATAGATAATACTTGATAAATATAATTACTTAGTAGACATGTATTCCTTCTCATGAAAAGGGGTAGAGCAGGAACATAGTGTAGTGAAAAGTGTGCTGGGCTTAGGCAGGAGAAAGCCAGTTTCAGATATCAGCTATCGCACTTAGCAGCAATGTGACCATGGGCACCTCTCTGAGCATCAGCTTGTTCATCTATACTATGGGGATAAGGATATGTTCACCATCTCACCCAGTGAGCTCTAGTGAATGAAGCATTTTGTGGATGTTGTGTTATTATTATGCTCAGTCTCCACTTAATTCTGTTTGCTCTGGTGCTGTGCATTCTTCCTCTATGGGCTGTATGATTTTATGTGATTAATTCCATCAAAATTTAGTTTATGTGATTAGCCCCATCAAAACCTTAAAACTCCTATATCCAGTAGAGTTGGTAACACTGCACAGGAGGGAAATGTATAAAATATTTTGGTCTGAGTATTTTCTGTGAGAATGAGATATTAAACAGGATTAGATCTTGATATGAGATGAAGGAAGGAATGATTACTAGATACAGTAATGAAAAATATGAAAATGATGATGCTGTGTCAATATTATGCTTTATACTTTGAGTTGTCATTCCTCTCTATCAACTCCCCTCTCTCCAGGAGTTGGGATGAGCTTGAAATGAATAATCCTTACTCTCTAAAAGGCTAGGACCCCACTATATTCCACACTTTTAAAAAATTTATTTGTTTTTAAACAAAATGCTTGCCTATTGTAATAGAAATGCAAATTTGAAGATCTTCCCTGCTCCTAGGCTAAAGTGCACCTAGAGCCTGGGGTGGGAGGCTTGTTTTTCAGTAGATACTTCTTGATTGGACAGTGAGTCAATAAGGTTGTTACATTCTCTGACCCAGGAGAAGGCTATATAAGCCCTGATGTGAGACTTTGTTTGGGGGGCTCACTTAGAAAAGTGTTCTGTGATTTGATCATATGAGACTCTGGGAAGCTGTTTTTTGTTGAGAGCCCCTCCCCCCCACTTTGAAAAATCCAGATGTTGATTTGGTATGGATGTAATGGTTGGACAGTTTGGAAAGCTGTCTACTTGATCTGTTTCTGTCTTGATAATTCTGTCTGTATACTCTGAAGTTCGGGGTGCTGACCTTTTTCCCCTGAACTAGGCAAACGATACATATTTGACTGATTAAAGTAAGATTGTTAACCCATTTTGAGTTGCTTTCCTTTAACAAAGCAGATCTAAGAACCTGTGTTGGCAGACACGCTGGGGTGCTTGCTGATACACCTATCGTTGTCGATTCAATCTATGGCCAGAATGAAGTTAGCTGATCCAAAAAGGACAAACTATGAACTAGGCAGGGTAATTCTTTAAATAGATCTATGTTTTAGGAAGATTAATTTAATATCAGTGTGGTATCAGGGCAGATTCAGAAGGAGTGAAATTAGAGCAGGAAGACAGTTTGATTTACTATCATTCAAGCAAACTTAGAATATAGCACAAACTTTGAATATAGTGCTATGCTGTAACCATCAGAAGCAACATGAAAACACACACACACACACACACACACGACAGAAATAAAATGACTCCATTTTGAATGAATGTTCTTATCTAGTAAGAATATAACAATTGCATGATCTCCCAAGATCTAGCATCTCCATAAAATGGAAAATTCAGTGAGAGATGATTTTTTTTTACATTTTTACTTGATGATAATTCAATGACTTTTCTCAAAAATTTTAACCAAAGTGTGAAAGTGGCAAACATTTATTTGCTACTAGCTCCCTCCAAGTTGTGCACTCTTACCCTATCAAAGGGTAAAGGTCCAAAGCATAAGGCCCTAATTAGCTCTACTTATTTGCTTAGAAAGGTTTACTCAAGAATATATACAACTTATTCACACACACACACAAATCTCAATGTCTGATAAAAACTTAAAATATAACCCTTCTCAGAGGACTTTGCTTCTTACTGGGATTATATTCTTAGATGCATATGAAAGAGGTTGTTTTTGTGGGTCAGTAGTTTATAACAAGAGTTTGAAATAGTAAGCAGCATTATATTCTATTATATCTTAGAAATGTTGATGCACACACATGTATGTGTGTGTGTCTGTGTGTGTGTATACTATTATTCTTCTCATTTTTCAGTTGAGGAAACTGAGGCAGACAGAGGTTAAGTGACTTCATTGTGGTCATAAAGCTTGTAAATTGCTGAAGCTAAATTTAATTCAAGTCTTCCTGACTCCAGACCCAGGACTTTATCCACAGTGCCACCTAGCTGCCCCTACTATGAATGTAGACAGATGTACATGTACCTGTATATACACAAATATATAACATCACACTTTAAAAATGCTACTATATATATATATATATAATCTAGCTAGATGTATATAGAATCTAGCTAGATGTATATAGAATCTAACTCTCATGTCTAAGATGTGATAGAACAAGCTATTAAAATTTTAAACTGCACTGAGAATTTTAGGAAACCTTATAAAATATACATGTATATATGCATGTGTATATTTATGCATATAATACGTGTGTATATATGCATGCACAATATATATGTAACATTTTTATCAGATACAAGAATAAAATTTGCTATAGTAATATGCATGAGGTTGGTCACAATAAAGTTCTTATTTAAACTAGAAAGATCATACACCACATCAAAAGAGGGGGATGAATCAGCATAAAAAATCAGTTCAAAACCTTCTTAATCCATTGGATTTTGGTTTGAAGTCGGTGGCATTGGCCCTACCATTCTTTCTAAAAAAACCTTTTCTGTCACTATTCAAAGGAAGTAAAATGATACTATCATTAGGCCCCACAGCTCTGCAAGAATTATAAAATATTCAATTCATAAAGTAAAACAAAAACTGTCTTTCAGCTTTAAATCTGGGATTAGAATATCATCTACATTTCAGATGGACAACATCTTTCCCAAATCAAATCCATTAGATACTATTTTAGTTATAGTTTTGGGGAAAAAATGGCCATGCTTTCCTTTCAGTTGGAACAGATTTGTTGCTGAAAACTACAAATCATAAATATGTAAAGCATGTATATTGTATCTTTTTTTTTCTCTCCCATTACATTTCAAGTGATCATTTGTGACAGCAATGTTTTACTGGGTTTCCTCTGTATAATTATTGATTGGAGATTTGGCAAGTCTTATTGGGAAGGGATCAGGAAAGAAGTTCTCTCTCATTTCAAGATTTCCTCTCAATGATTTTTCTTGTATGAAACTGATTCGTTAATTGATATTAAGGAATAAACTTACCTCTTTAACTACCTCCATTGCTTATGAAATGAATTCCAAATTCCTCAGTTTGTCATTCAAGGACTTTCATAATTAAGCATTTTATCTAACTAATCATTATGCTCATAGCTTCCCATCGAAATCTATTATTATACCTAGACCAATAAACGTAGGCTTTTATTATTTCCACTCTGACATGTGGTATGCATTCCACCTGGCCTGATATCAGACTCCTCCGATTCCAAAGTTTCTGTATCTTCCCCATCCTTAAAGGTCTAGCCCAAACATCACTGTTTTTTTTCTATTTATTTAGTGTTTTATTTTTCCTGTTACATGTAAAAACAATTTTTGACATTTTTTTAAAACTTTGAGTTCCAAATTCTCTCCCTTCCTCCCTCCACAAGTTCCCTCACTGAGAAAGCAAGCAATTTGATATGTTATACATGAAACACCTCTTTTCTATGAAATCTTTACTTATTATGCAACCCATCCCAATTGCTATATCCCTTGCCCTCCTAAACTATTTTTGCCTTATCACTAATTTCATTTAATGAAAACCTGTCATATGACTGGCATTATATATAATATATATATATATATTTATGTCTTATATTTTTTTAAATGCTGTAAGTTCTTTCAGCAAATAATCTTTGCTATTTTTTAAATCTCTACATGCCTACTGAAGAAGTCAAGATATAGTACTCAATGCATTGTTGCTGAATGAATGAATGATTTATTTCAGAATTAGTGCCTGCTCCATTTACTCTTACATAACATTTCATCCTCTTTTTTTTCCTTATTAGACATGTTTTCACTTAAGTAGGGACTAGAAAAAGACAATTGTGGTGATATTGCTCTAATAACAACATTGTACCAGTGTTGCTTTAAGTAAAATTACTTTTCAGAACATATTGTTCTAATAATTAGTAATAGTGACATTGCCCTTCAAAGTGGGTCTTCTGAAGGCTTAATATGAGCATCTAAATAGGGTTGTAGATGAGAGAATGAGTGAATGATGGGTGAATGAAAAACATTTATTAATGCTTTTTGTGTATCAAACATTATGATAGGCCCTGGGAATGCAAATAGAAAATGTGATATACAATCCTTCATGTGAGGCAATAGAGACATTAGAGTACAGCTACAGCCTCAGAAGTCCTAAAAAAAGTAGAACTTGTGCAAATGGCAAGATGCAGGAATCCTTTAGGTACATATGCAAGCTTACGGCAGTCTTCAGGGGTTTGGAGAGCATAGCAGTGGGTCAGGTGGCAAGGAGCCTTGGGATTCATCACTTTTCCACTTATTGTCATTGTTAAGCAGTGGTATAGTGAATAGACCAATACAGGAATTTGGAGAAATGAATTCTAGTCCTGGCTTTGCCAAAAGATAACACTGTCAACTGAAGTTAGTCATGTTAGCTCTAGAAGTCTGTTTTCTTTACCTGTATGCTGGGAGATAATAATGCTTTCTTTACCTGCATTTTGGTGATATTCATTGTAAGATTTATAGCTAAAAGAAAGGTTAGAGAACATCTAGTTACATCCCACTTTTCTTGAATGAGGTCACTCATAGTGGAGGGAAATGGGTCACACAACAATTAGTCAGCAGTGTCAAGGTTCAGAGACAGGTCAGCTGATTCTAAGACCGAGGCTCTTTCCATTACACTGTGTTGAAGCGACACAACGAATGTCTTGGAGAACTCTAGGAAGCCTCACGATCATTTGACTAGAATGTTTGAACAAAGATGCAAACCTTACAGATATCTGAGGGGAAATTGTATACCTATTTATACATCCACACAAACATATACACACATACATATAAGTGTGTGTAGATACATGTTCATGTATGTATATATTTCTTGTTGTCAGGATTTTCTATATTCTTCTGAGAAATCTGCTCAAGGCATGCTTTTTTTCTGTTTCCCAAGCTCATAGATTAAGAACTCATAGGCATCTGGAAGATCATCTCATGCACCCCTCTCATTTTATAAATGAGGAAACTGAAGCCCAAAGAGTCAGTGAGTCAAAAAGTATTAAGCACCTACTATGTGGCAGTCACTATACTAAGAGATAAGGATTCAAAGAAAGGCAAATGACAGTTTCTAATGTTAAGGAGCACAGAGTCTGATGAGGGAGACAGCATGTAAGTAAAGATGGACAAACAAGCTATATACATAATACATTTGAAAATAACCAACAGAAAGAAGGGACTCTTATTGAGGGAGATCAGGAAAGACTTTTTGTAGAAAGTGAAATTTTAGCTGGGACTTCAAGAGAACCATGGAAAACAGGATGAGAAGATAAGGAGGGAGAACATTCAAGATATGGGAAACAGTGAGACTTTATTGAGTCAGGAGATAGATATCCAGTGAGAACGAACCAGGAGGCCATTATCACTGAATTGAAGAGCATATGGAAATGAGTAAATTTTGAGAACCCTGGAAAGGGAAGAGGAAGCCAGCTTATGAATGCCAAATGACAGGGAGACACTGTAGTTCACTGAATATGGGGAGGGATTTGTACTTTATGGAGATAAGTATGACAACTGAGTGGATGATAAACTTGGGTGGGGAGAGACTTGAGGCAGGAAGTTCAACCAGTAGGCCATTACAATAGTGCAGGTATGAGGTGATAAATGGCCTGCAATAGGATGGTGGAGTATCAGAGGAGAAAAGAAGGTGGATATGAGAGATTTTATGAAGGCAACATGTAGAGTTCTTGCAAAAGATTGTATATGGAGAGGTGAGAGAGAGTGAAGAGAATAGTATCACGCCTAGGTTTTGAATCTAGGTGCTTGCAAGGAAGCTGACACCATCAATAGTAATGGGGAAGTTAGGAAAAGGTTTGTGGGGAAAGCTAATGAGTTCAGTTTTGGACATGTTGTGTTCAAGATTTCTTTGGAATATCCAGTAGTTGGAAATATGAATCAGGAAGTCGAGAGAGAAGTTAGTGCCAGATATGTAGATTTGAGCATCAGTAGCATAGTGGCAATCATTAAACCCACAGCATCTGAAGAAATTGCCAAGCAAAATAGTACATATAGAGAAGTGAAGAGGTTCAGGACAGATCATAGGGGATGTGGGGGGAAGTACCATTACCAGTCACGACCTGGACTTTGATCTAGCAAAGGAGACTTTGAAGAAGTAGTCAAAGAAGTGGGAGGAGAATGAGGACAGAGTAGTGTCACAGAAACCTAGATTAGAAAAAAAAAAGTATGAAGGAGAAAATGGTGACGGATAGCATTGAAGGTTGCAGAGTGGTCAAGAAAGGTGAGGAAAATCTTTATTGGCTCCCCACTGCTTTTAAAATAAAATACCAACTAATCTGTTGGGAATTTTCGTGCTATTCAAATATGACTCCAGCTTATCTTTCCAAACTTATTTTATATTACCCTTGTGAGACACTCTACATTTCCACATTCCCTAAGATCAATAGAGCTAGATGGCACTGTTGATAGAATATTGGACTTGATGTAAGGAAGCCCTGCATTCCATTCTTACCATGTTCATATACTAGTTGTGTGTTCTTGGACAAATCGCATAGATTCTCTCAGCCTAAATTTTCTTATCAGTGAAATAGAGAAAACAGTGCTTAATTCAAAGGGTTACTGTAAGAATGAAATGAGATAACATATATCATATGCTCTGCAAACTTTAAAATGCTATATAAATACCAGTGTTATTGCTGTTGTTACCATACAGCCAACTAGTGACTTAACTCAAACTAGGGACAAAGTCTTCTGACTCCAATATCTTTACTCTTCCTACTGTCACACTGCTACATGAAATACCAACATCACTTTATTTCTTTTTAAAGGATTTTATTTTAGACCTGGGTTAAAAGCTAAGTATCTTACAGTTGTATTACCAAAACACATTTTGCCTGTATCTCCAAGTTGTCACCAAGTAAAAGTGAATCATAGCATACAGTCACAATCCACTGCTTCCCACTCAATTACACATCAGTAAAACATTGACTTGGCCCAAACAAATAAACAATCCAAAGTACGGTACCATCCAGTCACTCAGTAATTAAGAGTTCCCACTTTTAGTACTGCCATCAAAACTGTTCATCTAACTGATCTTATACCTGCCAAATCCAGTTCCAAGAATCTCAAATTTGGGAACTTCATTTGACCTTGAGCATACTTTCATCATTTAGGACATCTGCCCTAGGACTTTTTGCAAATTGGCAGTCTTGCATCATTTTTTCTCCTTGAAGTTGACTTAAACTTCTTCCTTTAGGGTCTTTGGGATTTTAGCTTCTCTATCTTTAGCATTTATTTTCTTCTGGCAATGAAATGAAAGGGACACTTTCTTTTCTTATAGCAAATAAAGTGAGATATGAGCACTTTGTTCTTTAACTTACCTGTCATAAATTAAGAAGAGAGAGCAGTCAAGATGGCGGAGTAGAAGCAGGACCTCTGCTGGGTTCCAGCTTCCACCTTCCCCAATCTTGTAAAAAGGGGACTCTAAACAAACTTTGGAGCTGCAGAATCCACAAAATGACACAGAGAAGCTAACACCCCACTGAGAGCAGCCCGGCAGGCTGGCAGGAATCGGCCAGCGCAGGGCTCTGGGAGGCGAGCCCAGCCACTTGCAAGCCAAAGTTTTAGCTCCAGGATGGGCCTGACCAGCCACCAGCTGGAGGGACTCTAGATCACCAGCAGCTGTGGCCCTTTCCAGATTTATCAACACATAGATGCGAAGGACAGTACAGTGTAGACTTTGGGACCAGTAGTTGGGAGTATATCAGCTTTTGTCCCCAGAGCGAGAAGCCACTGAGAAACCCCCCACAGCCAGTGACACTTGGCATCTTCAGCGCCTGGCCTGCAGAGGTTGAAAGAATCCACCGATCACCTCCTGAAAAAGATCCCAAAAAGAAAACTCCTAGGAATATTATAGACAGGTTCCGGAATTCCCAGATCAAGGAGAGAATATTACAAGCAGCTAGGAAGAAACAATTTAAATATTGTGGAAACACAATCAGGATAACCCAGGATCTGGCAGCTTCTACACTGAGGGATCGAAGGGCCTGGAATAGGATATTCCGGAGGGCAGAGGAGCTGGGATTAAAACCAAGAATCACCTACCCAGCAAAACTGAGTATCATGTTTCAGGGGAAAATATGGTCATTCCATGGAAGAGAGGATTTTCAAACATTCTTAATGAAAAAACCAGAGTTGAATAGAAAATTTGACATCCAGATACAAGAAGTGAGAGAAGCTTGAGAAGGTAAACAGGGAAAAGAAATCATAAGACACTGATCAAAATTGAACTATTAACATTCCTACATGGAAAAATGAAAATTGTAACTGATGAAACTTTTCTCAGTATGAAAATAGTTGAAGGGAATAGAAATATATATATATATATATATATATATATATATATATATATATATATGTATACATGTCTATATTGGAGGGTATATGGGTGTATGAATACATGTGTGAATGTGTATGTGTATATATATATACATATATATGCTTACAGGTATACACAGATAGAGAGCACAGGACCGATTAATTGGAAGGGATGATACTTAAAAGGGAAAATTAAGAGGTGAGAGAGGAATATAATGAGAGGAGATGGAGAGAGACAGAATATGGTAAACTATCTCATGAAGAAGAGGAAAGGGAAAAGGGTTACAATGGAGGGGAAGAATAGGAAGGCAAAAGTGAATGGATCAACCTTATTCTCACTGAATTTGGCTCAGGGAGGGAATGAAATACACACTAAATAGGGTATCTCACCCTAAGGGAGAGTAGGGGGAATGGGATGAGAGGGGGGATGATGGAAGGGAGGGCAGGCTGGGGAAGAGGGAAGTTGGAAGCACTCTTTTGAAAAGGAACAGGATCAAAGTACAGAATAGAACAAGTGGGTGGTGGGTAGGAGGGAGGGAAATATAGTCAGTCTTTTACAATATATATACTATGTTAATGTTTTGCATTAGCTACACATGTACAATCCATACTGAACTACTTATCTTCCCAGGAAGAGTGGGTGACAAGGGAGGAAGAGAATGAATCTGGAATTCAAAGTTTTAAAATCAAATGTTTAAAATTATATATACATATATACTATTATTAATACTATCTTATATGTAATTGGGAAAGAAGATATACAGGCACTGGGGCATAGAGATACACCATGAACTCCTGGAAAAGTCTAAGGGGGTATGGGAGAAGATATGGGAGAGAGCAGATTGGAGGAGGGGATATCCTGTGGGACTGTTATTTTGGGGTGGTGGGTAGGGGAAAAATGGTAAGAAAATTTATAACTCAAAATCTGGCAGAAATTAATGATGTAAATCAGAATTTAATAAAGCATTTGAAAAAATAAAAAAAAAGAATAGAGAACAAGTATGTCAGAGGGGCCTCCCATTCTAGAAAACTCACAAAGAAATCCCACCAAGCTATCTCCGTTCCATGAGCCGCTAGGTGGCACAGTGGATAGAGTGTTGGGCCTAGAGTCAGGAAGACTCCTCTTCCTGAATTCAAATCTGTCCTCAGACACTTCCTAGCTGCTTCACCCTGGGCAAATTACTCAAACTTGTTTGCCTCAGTTTCCTCATCTGTAAAATGACCTGGAGAAGGAAATGGGGAACCTCTTCAGTGCCTTCACCAAGAAAACCCCAAATTGAGTCATGAAATGTCAGATACAACTGAATAACAACAGAAATCTCTATTCTATCATTAAGATTATTACCTCCAAGAGACCAAAGTCTATGTCTTATCAAAATCTAATATCTTCCCTGAATGCCTACCACTTTAGTCTAAAGGCAGTAGGATTTTAATAAAGATTTTTTTTAATGAAAGAATGAATTGCTGCATTAACAAATAAAACTTAACAGTGGCTCAGTAGTTGTTAGAGTGCTTTAGACTACCTTACTTAATGGTTATTACCCAGGGTTCCCCTTTGACTTTCTCAGACAAATCATTTCTTTGTTCTCTTCACAGGCAAATTTTAACCCCCTCTTCCCAAATATAGACACACACACACACACATACAAATGCACATACACACATACACATACGCACAGGAACACACTTCCCACTTCTTCATCACTAAGCTATTAATCATCTTTTGCTTGAAAAAGCTTCTTCCTATAGCTTGACAGGCAGTTTCTGAAATTTCATCTCCCACAAAAGCTTCCAGGAGTAATCAGAGAAGAACTGATAGATTCCTCCTGGTCACTCTGGATGGGTTACTCCCACAGCTATTCTTTCTCATTTCCACTCAATTACACTTGCCTCCCATCTCTAAAACACTATCACGTCTTGGCTTGCTGTTTTTAGTCAGCTTTACAAAGTGTCTGCATCCTATCATCTATATATTCCCAGAAGACAGCAACCATATTTGTTTGATACTCATACCCAGAATTTATAGAGTGTAATCATGTGCCAGAGAAATAGTTTTGGATGAAGACATGTGAGTCCCAGGAGTAGGGGAATGAGGTGGTGGTTGCTTTATCATTTGTCACCATGAGAAAATGTTCCATTTATAAATTTGACTTTAATGACCATTTGTTAAGCACCTACTATGTGCAGACCAATAGTAGAAAGCACCCCGGGTATAATAGAAAGAGTACTAAATTCACAGGAATGAGTCAAATCCTGACTGCATTTACTACCTGTCTGAAATTGGGCCAAGGATATAACCTCTTAAGACCTGTGTTTTCTTATTTTTTTTAGAATAGATTTAAACTAAATTTCCTCTAAGATCTCTTCTAGAACCAAGTGAATGATTCCATTGGAGTGGGGAAAACTCCCTATTAGCAGATGAGCACCTGCTATGTGATGTCATCTTAGAGAGCTACCTGCAAAAATTAAGTTACTTGTTCAGGGTCACAATAGAAGCAAGACTTGAACCCTAGTTTTCTTGACTCAATGGTTGGTTATCTAGATACTATTCATAAGTGCCTCTCATTATTTTAAAACTAAGTGATATGTTATGATTTTTATATACATTGTCTCCTTTAGGAATCACATGAGCCCTGACTGGTAGGTACTACAGATTTTATTCTCTTCATTTTAAGCATGATGACATTGAAGTTTGGAAAGTTTAAACAATATTACCATTTTTACACAACTAGTATAAATAGGAAGGATACAAATCTGAGTCTTCATCATTCCATGCTTTATTTAGAAACATCAGAACTATTAAATAAGACAAGATCCTTCTGCTTTCAAGGGTCTCACAGTCTAGTAAGTGAGTAGGTTATATAAATAAATACAAAAGTTTCTGCTACCAAACACCTCAAAAGAGACTATACTCATTGCTTTTCATTTCTCACTATACTTTACTTTGAAAAAATACTACTTTACATTAAAAAAATACTACTCACTTAACTTTAAAAAACCTTGCCAGGGTGGCTAGGTGGCACAGGAAATAGAGCATTGGCCATGGAGTCAGGAGGACCTGTGTTCAAATCAGACCTCAGACACTTAACACGTACTAGCTGTGTGACCTTGGGCAAGTCACTTAAGACCAATTGCCCTGCCTTCCCCCTCCAAAAACCAAAAGCAAAAAAAAAAAAACCTTGCCATCTGGCTTTGGAACCTATCACTCTACTGTGGCTCTTCTCTGAAATGTTAACTGCTAGACCATGTGACATTCTTCCATCATTATTGATATTTCTGTGGTATTTCTCATGTTTAACTAACCCTTCTTCTGGATATACTATCTTCTTTTGTTTTCCACCATGCTATTACCTTCAGGTCCTTCAAGCTCAGTGACCTCTCCATCTCAATCTCCTTTACTAGATCATATCTATTTCAAGACTTCCATATATAAATGCCTCCAGGCTATGACCTGGTCCTCTTATCTTTCTATACTCTTTGCCTTGATTTTCTCATTAACTCCTGTGGCTACATCCCTAACTCATCCCTAAATAGATGACTACAAAAAAATTCATCACGAATTTATTTATTGCACAGTCTCCACCTGAATATCAATCATTAATATCACATATGCAACAAAATTAAAAAGGGTTCTAGAAGAAAACAAGCATCCAACCAAGGAAAGCTATTTTCCCTGAAAGAGTATTGAAGTAATTGTAAATAACCTATCTTTTAGATGACTATGATTCAAACAGACTGAAGAGGTCATCTAGCTTATCCTACTACATTCAGTTAGAGCTTTACATTGATATATTTGGACATATAAGAATCCTGTTTTCTTGTGACCTTCAAAGGAGATTCTATAATTCCCCTTGGTAATCCATTCTAATATTCAATAAGTCTGACATTCCTTATATTGTTGAGGTAGAATAAGCATTGGCCTAGGGGTCAGAAGACTGATATAATCTCATGTCTGCTAGTAACTAGCTGTGTAATTTCAGGTCAATTGAATTATAGCCCAAGTTATTTATGTATAATAGAGAGTCAATATTTTCCATGTTTTCCTAACAAAACTATTGTGACAACTAAATGAAGAACTGGAAGTGTAGAAATCACTTATACATTGTTAGGTACTGTATACATGTAAGACATTATTATTGTTGTTGTTGTTGTTGGTATACAATTTCATCTTTCGGACCCTATATTTTTGTTGGCATAGCGAATCCTTGGTGTAGAAACTCTTTCCAGCAATGCAAATTAGAAATACATCTGTAATTTAGAGTCTTCAATTTTTCATTAGAGTCTTGAGATATTTTGACTTGCTCATGGACACATAAGCAGCTTCCATTGGTAGTAAGACTCGATCTCAGGTTATCTTGACTCCAAGGTCACTTATATTCAGTAGTCCATTCTGCTACTATATACAATATTTAACTGAAATATTTAATTTTCATAATATGTAACTGGAATCCAAATTGTAGGCTAGTGAAACTATAAATAGAAGATGTTTTCCAAAATCAATGGAATGACACCATAATTTTAGTCATTGAACAGATTTTCTCTTGGGGGCAGAAGAGATGTTGAAAACTTAGTTGCCGGGGCAGCCAGGTAGCACAGCGAGTAAGAGTGTAGGGATGACCCAGGGATCGAATCCGGGCTCAGACACTTAGCATCCATCCAGAAACACCTGGCCATGTAACCTTGAGCTAATGTTACTTAACCCCATTTTCTTAGGGGTGGCCAGGTGGCTCAGCGACTAAGAGCACTGGACCCCAGTGTCGGGATGACCTGGGGCATCGAATCTGGGCTCAGATACTTAGCACCACACCCAGAAATAACTGGCCATGTAACCTTGAGCAAGTTACTTAACCCAAATTGCTTTAAAAAAAATTAAGTTGCCTTGAATCCTTGCAAAATAGAATTTACACTGTATGCAAAGTATGCTTACTTTTAAAATATTGAGAAAGAAAATCTCAATAAAAATAGAAAACTATGTTGATATTAAAAAAAAAAATCTTTGGGAGGAGGGATGGGACATGGATTAGCTGGTCAAAAAATTTTGAACCACATGGTATTGAGAGGACCTTGCCATACTTTCTAAAGGAAATAGTAACCTTGCTCTTACTGTCTGTCTCTCTGTCTGTCTCTGTCTCTGTCTCTGTCCACACACACATACACACATTATATATGTCAATAATTGAGTTCTTTGTTGAAAAATTATCAGTATAATACACTTCTTCCAAAAAATATCCTAATCATATCTTAGAAGTGTGTATGAATATATGAATAAATTGATTTGTCAAGGGCAGTGTTGACATTTTGGGTTGTTTTTTTTTTTTACCTCAATGCATCATTAAGTTTTTTGGGGGGTTCAATCCAAAAGGTCATTAGTTACTTAATCTATTTCACACCCCTGTTGCAATCAGATGGAAAATTAAAGGTCAATAATGTTTATTTCATTTAAGGGGGAAAGGTAAAACACAATTAAGAGAGACTCACCAGTCTAATTTATTTATCAAAAATGATGGTTAAGGGCCTTTCTGCCACTTATACTTAAAAACATGTGTTCTGGATAGAAATAGTGATTGCATTAACAGAAATCTAATTTTAAATAGGGTGTATTCTATAGTAAACTCTCTTTTAATTTATTTTATATCACTTCTCTTAGGATAAAGTATTCCCATTTAGAAGGATAAACTTCTATTAATAAAATACCAATTGTCTACTTCTATCTACAAAAAGACAAATGTACAAACTAATCAAACTCAATCGTGCATAATCCTGGGACCAGAAGATGGTATGCATAATTGAAAGGTACATGCAAGACAAAGTCTTCCTTTTATTACAACTTCTTTCCCCATGGAGCATTTATAGATTATTCTGTAACACAAAGAACACTTGAATGTCTCTTGCTTCCTTCCTTCTACTCAGTCCCCAATCCCCATGCTTTGGCTGCTCCATTCACCCTTTTGTGGAGGTATCAATTACATTGGGGCAGCCAAAGGGCAAGTAAGAAATGTTAGGCAGTTATGGAGTGAATCTATGCCCCTAAAAAATCAATAATTGTTTGTATTCTAATATTCTGTCTTCCTAGAAAATCAAGCATTTGTAATTAGTGGAAGTGCCATCTGTTAGGGGGTGGAGGAATTTTGTATATGTTATCTCTAGTTCCAGTTCTGTCCTTAACTGAGTGTCACTTTGGACAAACTAGTTAACATCCTTAGGCACTATTTTCCTCAGTTTTAAGATGACTAGTTATCTTTTAGTTCTAAACATCTGTAATGGTATTATTAACATATGTGTTGATCCCTCAGAAATATTGTGTATAGTGTTTGGAATGCCAATCTTGGAGCCAGCAAGACCTAGGTTTAGTAGTTCAATGAACATTTATTAAACTCCTACCTTGTGCTTGGTACTATGCTAAGGGCTTTATAAGGAAAAGTCTTGCTTTTCAGTCATTGTTTCTCAGTATCCCAGTAAAATCTTTGAGATTAATTTAAGGATCATGTGCTCCAGTGAGGAACAAAGGCATCACGTTTATATAAACAGAAATAGAAATAGTATCACTAGGTATATCCTAAAAATCTTAAAACTAAACAAAATTGGCAATGCTGAAGTACATTTTTAGCAGAACTATTTAGTATGAAGTGTGACCAGAGTAAGAAGGATCTGAGCCCAAATCTAGCTTCAGACATTTACTAGGTATGTCAGCATTGGCAAGTCCCTCAAACTCTATCTTCCTCAGTTTCCTCAACTCTAAAATAAGAGAAATTGTATCATCTAATTCATGAGATTATTTTGAGTATCAAATGAGATAATGCATGTAAAGTACTTAACAGTAGTTGGCAAATAATAGGTGCTTAATAAATGTTTGTTCTCTTTCTTCCCCCTCTCCTTTTATTATTGAAAAGGAGTGTGGTGAGATGCATTATATCTGTTACATTGTGAAATTCTGAAATTTACTAATTCCTCGTTTTCCCAGATAAAGTCTAAAGACCAATCTTCCAATTCAGTCATGTCTCTTTGCTGTCCTTCATACACATTGTATTTATTTCTGCCTCTGTACCTATACTAGATCTAATTTTTTTCATCTGAAATTTTGCAACCTCTCCCCAAAGACCTTTTTCCTACATCCTCCTAGAGATAATTCCCATATTTATAAGCCAAAAAAGTTCTGTCTGTGGTGATGACTTTTACCCCGTTGACAAAAACCCTCATTGACTCCTTATAAGAGTGATCTAAAAGAAGAATGGGCTGAAGTTTCTCCATTCTCCAATATAGGAGGTCATCAAGCATAGCATGGGTGACCCCTTGGGGTTGTTGTTGAATGAGTTTTAAGTCTTCATCTTCAAGGTCCCATTCAACTTTTAGATTCTGTGATTCTTGAGTTATTCAGTATTCCATCAATCTCTTTGAGTATCCTACACCCATAAATATAATAATGTTGATTTTAATGATAATGATAACTGACCTTTAGTACTTTCATGTTCACAAAGTGTTTTGCATCTATTTTCTCATAAACTTCTCCTCAACCATGTATGGTAGATTTAATTCATCTATTTTTGAAATGAGGAAACCATGGCCTAGAGAGGTTATGATCATTGACTCAAAATCAACAAAACATCATTTATTGAGTACTTACTACATTCAAGGAAACTGTGTTAAGCAATGAGTATACAAAGACAAAGGTAAGACAGCACTGCCCTCAAGGATCATGTGTTCAAAGTGTGTAGTTAGAGAATAATCTTGGTGGTCTCCTTACTTGAAGGGTCACTGATTGCACACTTCATTTGAGATGATTTTTAATTTCTTAGTGTTCAGTGTTCTGGAGAGAGTGGTAAAGGAGAAGTCTCTCTACAATTATCTACTTCCTTTGGTCTCTCATTGGTAACTGTTGTTATTGAATAAACACAAAGCTATTTCAGAGAAAACCATACCCAATTTTTATTATGAATTATTAAGGAGGGACTAGGTGTTTAAAAGTAATAGGTTTTAAATTATAAGCTTTGAATTCTACTGTAAGCAGTTCAAATCTGATATATGTTTATAGTCCCTGTAACTAGGGTACACCTGACACATTTCTAATTGCTTATGTATTGAGTTAAAGATACCTTACCTTTACACAGTAATTTTACTTTTCATAAGTACTTTAATGTATGCATACATACATAGACACATACATGTGTATATGTGGATATATACATATATGGATGGATGGGTGTATATATGTATGTATATCTTCCCAGAAAATCAATTTGCTACAGGAGAGATCATGATCACTATTAAGAGACAAAGAATCCAAAGCACAGAGAAAGTGATGCATCTCTTCCAGTCCAGAGAGCAAATCAGTATTAGAACATTAGGTTTCTAGGTCCCTGGCAATTTTTCAGCCAATCAGTCAATAAAATTTTTTGGTGCATGTTGTTTAGTGCCCTTGATACAAAGAAAGGGAAAGAATAGTCTCTGTTCATAGGGAACCTATGGTAAAAGAGAAGAATGGTGTAGTTGAAGAATGACACAACCACGCAATCAGAGCATTCTTTCCTGTTTTTGTTTTCTTTTTTTTAATGTAGGTAAATGATCTAACACAGTGTGACAGGGATATTCTTAAAACTTCTCTTCTTAGATTTTTTTTCTGCTAGTGAATAGAGATATGGTGTTTTTATTTTTTAAAGCTTTTTGGAGCTCCTTTTGCATCCAGAGCCTTTTGAATGTCTGTGGGTTCTCTAACACTTATTTCTAGATAAGAAGATCGTTCCTGTATATCAATGAATGAATCTCTCCAAGAGTTGTCGATATGTTAGGGAGTCATCTTTATTCATTTTTGTCTCCTAGAAGAGTGAAATTTCAACAATCTAGCCATGGGTGTTTATTCTACAGCTACTATCTCTGTGTGAAGTGCAATGCAGGATAAAATCTTTATTCAGTCATGATATCAAATATTTGCCAAGGTAAGGTGTTGGGAGAAAGACCAAAATAAGTAAAACTAGTTCTCTATTGTAAAGGCCCTTCAACAAGAGGAAGACAGAGCTATGAAATCAGATGAAGAATAAGGGAACACTTTATAGATCAGGAGGTATTTGAGCTAGAAAGGAAAAAAAATTCTGAGTTTCAATAACTTTCAAATTGGGCAAATGAATGATAATTATTATCCCTTAAATAGTGCTTTATGGTTTTCACAGAACTTTATAAGTGTTACCTTGTTTGATCCTCATAGCAATCCTTGGAGATAGGTGCTATTATTAATTTTATTTTACATGAGTCAACTGGGACAGACACAGGTCAAGTGACTTGCCCAAAGTCACCTGTTACTTAATGATTGAGGCAGGATACAAACTCAGTAATCACAGTAAGGATAGAATTGTCATTCAGATAATGAATTCAGATATATACAGAAACTATATGGGCTCATCACGGAAGGATCTGTGGGTGAAGTGGTACTTGATCCTATGCTTATATACCCAAGTTTCCTTGAAGGATGCATAGAAGTAGGGGAAGAAGAAAGAGGCATTGTAAGAAAAAAAATCCCATCACCAAAGGACTACATGTTACAGTAGAACAATCCAGTGTTTGCTGTTGGGTTTTTTTGTTTGTTTTGTTTGTTTTTGTTATACATTAGAGCAGCAGGTGTGTGATAGGAAACATTGTTGGATGCCTCAGAAAATCCATGATCTCTGTATGTACCAAATAGTCAATCTTTACAAGCAAAATATTTTTCCTTTGGCTTAACTAAAATTCTGTTTCAGCATCCTCTTTTTATCAGCTACAATTAGAAATGGATTGTCAAGAACATGTCACTAAAAGGAGTCCATATGAAGTAGTGAATTTTCTATCTTTGATGGTATTTAATAGGAGACTGCAAGATCACCTATAAAGAAAGTTACTGAGAAGATTCCACTCTCATGTGGGAGATGGAAAGAGATGGGCACCAAGGTCTCTTTCAGCCCTGAGAATCTATGATTGCTATGAATCACTTTCCAAAGTCTTGTAGTATCTTTAGGTCCAAATGATGAATGTTGGTTAATATTAAATATTGCTACAGATATATAGAATTTGCCCTGTGTCTCTAGTGATTCAGGGGTAGAAGCAAAAACTTTGGAAAAGTAAACCCAACTGGTTTACTTGGCATTTCTCCCATTCTCAAAAGATCGTAGGGATATGAGATTTACCTTCCAAAACAAACAGACAAAAAAATAAAATAATATGAAAAATAATCCAAGGTTTTTTTTCTTTTTTACATTTCTGGTTGTTTGAATTCCACATAAACGGGAATTCTAGTAGTAATAAAGTTATAATTTGTTTGATAAAGGTTTCTCTAATTATAGACTAAATGTGCCCTATTTCCTTATTCCTCCCAGATTCTGTTTTCAATTCAATAAATCATTATTAATTGGATACTATGGATAAGGAATAGTGATAGGTCTTTTGCAACACTTTAATTAATTATTGATTCTATTTTGCCTCTGTATATTCTGAGTTCTTTGCTTCTCTAAGTTTTGGGGTTGAAAACTTTCTGTGGAAATACTAAAGAGAAGGTGGTGGCATGTTTTGACCCCACACAACCAGTGATGCTTATTATTATGAAAGGAAATTGGAAAGGGAAATAGAGAGTGACATGGACATTAAGTTTGATTGGATTTATCCTGAGAAAAAAAGAAAAAGATATTTAATTTGTCTTGTTTTATGGAAACTTGCCCTCATGTGCTTGAAATCACAGAAAGAATAAGAAAGATGGACTTGATTCTAAATGTGGGTAGAAGGAGAAGATAAAATAACAAAGGCAAGTTGGTCAGAGTCTCCCTGGGTAGTCTTGTTTCAGAAAGCTCGGAAAGATCAGTAATAAGTGTAAAAAGCATGCTTCCCTTCTCGGCTCATGTGTTGCTGGGAAACTTTCCAGCAAAAGGAAAAACTTCTTAACTGCCTATTACTAGTCCTGAGTGCCAGCATGAAAGAAAAATGTGAATCCAAGGGAGAAATAACATCAGCCAGGCCTCCAGTGCTTCCTATTCCTCCTTCCCACTGTGCAGACTATAAAAATAAAATTCCTGGAGCTTTTATGGAGCCAGCAAACACTAAATAATGTGCAGCTGCCTAGGCCACCTGTGCATCTTCTATTGCAGCCAAAACAATCTCTTCCCGATCATGGGCCCCTCACAGCTCACAGCTCACAATGTGTCCCGGTCAGGCCCAGAGGGAAAGCCTGTTGCTCATATACCCGTTTCCATGGGCTTCACAGGGTAAGTCAGTGAATCTCCCTTCTTTACCCTCTTCCTTTTTTGTACCACTTCCCCCAGTGGTTTTATAGGATTTGGGGTATCAGCCACCACTGCCATGTCATTTGTCTTCCTGCCAGCAAGTTTGAATCAAATCCCCCATACTGTGGAAATGCAGGACTCAGGCAGCAGGATGTGAATACTGTGTGGAGCTTTTACCAAGAGACCCTAGTGAGAGATGCATTCAGGAATCAGCCTTTTACAAAAAAATATATAAGGGAGGGAAAATAATTAACATTAACAGCATGTGTGATTTTTTTTGGATCATCTGACACATAGTTTTCATTAATAGGAAGACAGTAACTACATTTGGTGTTTGCTATTATATAAGACTATAAACCTCTCTTGAGCACTTAATATGTATAGAATTCTGTGTTCAATGATGGACAGCTAAGGTTGATCCTTACTTGCCATTGCAATCAAAGAATCCTACAACCTCAGAAGGGATTTCAGAAATTACCTAGTACAAACTAACTGTAATTAATGGGAATTTCCCCTACAAGATCTGAAAGAAGTGCCCATTCATTTTCTGCTTAAAGACCTCCCAAAAGGGGCACTCACTATTTAACATGGTAGCCCATTCCCATAACTGTCTAGATGCGTAATAGAACTGTCCTAATACAAAAGAAAGTAGATGAATATCGTTACATTTTTACATTTGTTGAACTATTTATACTTGTCAAAGAGCTTTCATAACAAATTATTCTAATTAATCCTCACCACAGAGAACCCTATTTAATGGCCCTCTGATTACTAACATTAAGAAGCATAAAACAGAGTAATACTCAATAAAGGGACTTGCCGTAATCATGGAGGATATACTTCCTACCCCATACTCCACAACCGATCCCTGTGCACAGCTTGTCCTCCATGCCTCAAATGTATTCACTTAAAATCCTTTTGTTCCTTCAAAATTCAGCTGAAAGGCCACTTTCTATGTGATGACTGTTACCCCCAATACTATTGCATCAATCCCACTTTACCTGTATGTATGTGTGTATGCAGGTAATTTATACATACCTGCATACACACATACATACACATACATAAACATAGTCTACTCCAATTGAATATAAACTCCTTGAGAGCAGGAACTGTGTCTTTATATATCTTGAGTGACTAGCCCAATGTCTTTCCCATACCAGGCAATTAATAAATGTTTTCTGATTAATTGAAGATTCCTTACAGAGGTACTTTCTGGGTGCTCTTGTTAATGAATCATACTTATAATATTTTTCTGAAGCCATAAAGTTTGAAAAAATTACAAAATCTACCCTAACGAATCTATGATGATTTGAAAGAGAACAATCAATCAAAAAAAAAACCATCTATACATGGATTAAAAATGCAAGTTATGACATACGAGTGAGTGGGTAAGCCTTTGAATCATTAGATTAGTACATAAGTCTGGGACAGTACTACAGATGGACAGTAAGCCACACACAGAGTTAAATAGGCAGGACAGAGTAGGCTGGTTTGCATTTGGGAAACTGCACATTTGTTTCTGACATTCCATGCCTCCGCTGACCTGCAAACTAAAATCAATTACATTTGAAAGTATGGGGAGAGGAGACATTAGATTAACAGGATTTTTTTTTAACTTGAGAGACCTTTTTCACATCATTCCCTCTGATTGAAATGTCCTCCCTCTCTCTTCTCATAAGGCCTAAAGACCCTTTTAGTCTCAGCTCATTTTACCTCCTCTATGATAATTTCATTGTGCCTATACTACTTTTGATTTCCTCCTAATCCTTGCAGCACTTTCTGTCTGAACCAGTTATTTGACACTTATATGGTCCCTTGTAGTATTGTCTTTTTATGTATGTGCCCAGTTTCCTCAAACAGGTTCTAGGGATATGCTATACCTGCTTCTATAATTAGTGCTGAAAGTGTCTATGTTAAACAGAGTAGGTGCTCAATACATTGTCACTGTTTCTCCCCACTATGGCTCACAGATTAGGCTAGTTGGTCACTATGCATTTTAAAGAGAATCACATTTGCCTTTATTAATGTGGGCTAACTATGGGGAAGCCTTATGTGAGCTGTGGGAAGCATAAAAAGTGGAATATTGAAATATTTTAATTAAATTCAACAAACCTTAAGGGCCTACAATGTATAAAGTGAGATCCAATTGTAGGTACTGATGAGACAAAAATAAAAACCACCTTGCCCTAAAGGAACAGGTATTTTGCTATGGGTGTAAAGTATGTGTTCAGATACATAGAAAACAAAGCAATTTGAGGTAGGAAAGGGCAATGGCAATAGAAAACTTTACAGAAAGTTTCACAGAGGATATGGAATATGAGCTAAGCATTGAAGAGAGAAAAAGATGTATTGTATCAGACAGAGATTAAGAAATATGTTTTAGGCATGTGATTAGGCTTGCATGAATGCAGAAAGTCACAGGGTGGAATGTAACTTTGGATATGGACTAACCCACCTGTATAACTGAAATGTGCAGAACGTAAGAGGAAGAAAAATATTGGGGTGGGGGGAAAACTGAAGGATGGAAATAGATGCTTCAGGGCCTTGAATATCAGGGTTAAAAGTCTGCATTTTAGGGGCAGAGCCAAGATGGCAGAATAGAAGCACAAACTTGGCATGAGCTCCTGCTCTAATCACTTCCAATAAATGTAAAAAAAATGACCTGAAAGAAACTTTAGAGCTATAGAACCCACAAAATGATGGAGAGAAAAAAAATATCCTCCTGAAGGCAGCCTGGGAGGATGAGAGGAAGGCTCTATTGCACTGAGCTGTGGGCTGAATATGATATTCTGGAGGTCAAAGGAGCTAGGACTAAAACCAAAAATCACCTACCCAGAAAAACTGAGTATAATGCTGCAGGGGAAGATATGGTCATTCAATGAAATAGAGGATTTTCAAGCATTCTGGATGAAAAAACCTGAGCTGAACAGAAAATTTGACATTCAAATACCAGAAGCAAGAGAAGCATGAAAAGGTAAACAGGAAAAAGAAATCATAAAGAACTTACTAAAGTTGAACTATTTACATTTCCTAATTGAAAAAATGATAATTGTAACTCATAAGACTTTTCTCAGTGTGAGGATAGTTGAAGGGAATATATATGTGTATATATATATATGTGTGTGTGTGTGTGTGTGTGTATTTATGTATACATAACATATGTATGTTTAGGAGGGTGTATATCTATATAAATATATATATAATTGTGGGCATATGTATGTTCATGTATACATAGTCAGAGGGCACAGGATGAATTGAATAGGAAGGGATGATATCTAAAAAAATGAAATTAAGAGGTGGGAGAGCAATTTATTGAGAGAAGAATGGAAAAGATAGATTAGCGTCAATTATCTCACATAAAAGAGGCAAGAGAAAACTGTTACAATGGAGGGGAAGAACAGAAAGGTGAAAGGGAATGGGACAACCTTATTCTCATTGAATTTGGCTTAAGGAGGGAATAACATGCACACTCAATTGGGTGTCTTACCCTACAAGAAAATGGGGGGGGGTAGGGAATAAGAGGGGGGATGATAGAAGGGAAGGCAAATTGGGAGAGAGGGTAGTTAGAAGCAAACATTTTTGAAAAGGGATAGGGTCAAAGGGGACAGGATAAGATGGAGGGAAATATAGTTAAGTCTTTCACAATATAACTACTATGGAAATGATTTGGGTAGCTACACATGTAAAACCTATATTGAAATGCTTATCTTCCCAGTGGGGGTGAGTGAGGAGGAAGAAGGGAAAAAAATGTGGAACTCAAAGTTTTAAAAACAATTTTTTTAATTTGTTTTTTTTTACATGCAACTGGGAAATAAGATGTATGGGGGAGGATATGAGAGAACAGATTGAGGGAAGGAGTATTCAGTAGGCTTGCTATTTTGGGGTGGGGATAGGGGAAAGATGGGGAGAAAATTTGTAACTCAAAATCTTGTGGAAATGAATATTGAAAACTCAAAATAAATACATATTTTTTAAAAGTCTGCATTTTACTCTAGAGGTATCAGGAAGTCATCAGAGGATTTTGACCTGAGACTACATGTGAGAGTAGAGTGAGGTGAGTAAGGACCTGTGATCTGGTCAGACTTATGCCTTTGAAAGATGATTTTGGTAACTTTGTGCATCATGGATTAGAGAAGGAGGAAGATGGTAAGTATAGATAAGATGTGATGAGAGGTTGAAACCTCCAGATAAATGGGAATCTTAGAAATCTTAAATACAGTATTTGCTTCAATAAACTTTCACTATTCCAAATTAAATAGTTCAAATTTCCTAATATTTCTTTCAAGTCTTACTTTCTATTCAAAAGATCTTTTAAGTGGCTCCTAGTATGGTGTCTATAATAGTATACAGAACAGGACAGATAAAAGAAATGTTGTAGGCTAGAAAAGACGAGATGTTACAGCTGGTTCAATATCAAGGTTGGGGGTGGAATGAAGGAATAAAAAGTTGAAAACGAGCCCAAGTTACTGGAAGGATGATGGAGCCCATAATGAGAAATAGGAAAGCCTTGAGATAGGGAGGGAATGTATGTGTGTGGAGGGTTTTTCATGAGTGGTGAAAAGATGAAGATTTCTGGTTGGACATGCCTGGTGAAATAAATAAAATTAAAATATCCAAATTTGTATTAGTATGAGAAATGCGCTGTCTTTGGTACTGAGGATTCATAAATAAAAATAGTTCTTCACCTCAACAAATTTGCAGTTGAATAGAGTAGATAAGACACATAAAAACATGAATGATGATGTGAAAAATGAAGAGGCAAAATTGAATTGCATTATGAAAGATGTGAAGAATTCAGTTAAAGCTTCAAAAGATTAAGAAAATGTTCAAAGCGGAGGTAAAACCACATCTTAAAAGAATCAAGAAATTTCATAAGGTAGAGATGTTGGAGAAGACAGTTCCAGGAAAGAGAAATAGGCATTGATGTGAAAAAGGTCAGGTTGATATCAGAGATCAGTAAATTGTTCAGATACAGTGGGTATGAGAGTCAGAGTCAATAAAGGTAGAGAAGTAAAAGGAATTAGTCTTTTATCTTATTGACAATAAGAGCTTAAAGTTTGGGGTTTCCCTTCCTTCCTTCCTTCCTTCCTTCCTTCCTTCCTTCCTTCCTTCCTTCCTTCCTTCCTTCCTTCCTTCCTTCCTTCCTTCCTCCTCCTCCTCCTCCTCCT
>NW_027187325.1:4432887-4446835 GCF_028583685.1 Petaurus breviceps papuanus | reverse complement strand
ACTTCTTCTTCTTCTTCTTCTTCTTCTTCTTCTTCTTCTTCTTCTTCTTCTTCTTCTTCTTCTTCTTCTTCTTCTTCTTCTTCTTCTTCTTCTTCTTCTTCTTCTTCTTCTTCTTCTTCTTCTTCTTCTCCTTCTATTAAAAGAGGGATATGGTCAGTCCCAGGTCTGAAGATTAATCTCATTTTGTTGTAAAGTTTTAATGGTGAAGAGGAAAGATTAAATAAAGTGGGGAAAACATCTACTAGACCAAATTTAGGATCAGGTAAGAGGTAATAACAGTTTCAGCCAACATAGTAATAGGTTCAATTGTACATGGGATGGAGGACTGGACTTGGAATCCAGTTTGAATCTGCCCCATATACTTGTTAGCTATATAATCCATACGAATGTGAGAAATAATTCATCTGGACCACTATTCTATTCTGATCAGTATTAATCAGTTTGCTCTGATATTAGACCTTAGAACTGTGAACTACAGATTATAAATTCACTTGCTTCACCATAGGAAGCTAACTAGAGGTCCTCCACCCTCTTTTTTCCTTGTCATGGTGACCAAGCCCAGTGTAGCCAAAGTATCTCAATTACATGAAAAGTCTTCTAACTTGATTTTGTGCCTCCAAATCTCTCCCTCTTGTCCAACATGAGCAAGTGACCATATTATGACCACTTAGCCAGTGGAGATGGTCTGTGCTTTGCCCAACTAGGGCCCCCCCTTCCCCATGTCATTTTTAGCTTTTAGAAATTGGAAATAGCTTAGAAATTGTTCCCAGACCCTCAATGGTCTATGGACCAAAGAAATTCTGTATTTCACCATGCCCCTTTTCCATATTTGGGTATCAAACCTGAAAATTAAGGTCCTGGAAGAAGGGAGCATTGCAAATCATGAGGAATATCTGAGGTCTGCTTTATTAGAGAGAATCATGGACCCTTTAATAAAGTGCTATTGGCTCAGAGCTCTGCCCCAATGGTTCTTCTTGTAGGTTGGGCAATTTTAATCCCCACAAGTCATCTACTCTCGGTGCCTCAGTTCTCTTATATGTAAAAATCTAGTTGATCCTACTTCAGAGGATTATTGTGAGGATTAAATGATACACACATACACATAGATGAAAAATATATTTATACACACATATATATGTATGTATACATATATATACAAATATATTTGTAGTACCTGTCATGTTTACAAATATTAAAGAACTATATTAAATGTTGGCTATTATTAGCAGAAGTTATATTTCAGAGGAAGAATGAAGAGGACATGAACAATTGAGAATATGATGACATCATCAAAAATAGGGGAGGTAATATAATCAAAGCTGACTTTTATATAGCACTTTAAGGTTTATCAAGTGCTCTGTAAATATTATCACATTTAATCTGCACAACTATCCTGGGAGATAGGTGCTATTATTTATTTCCTCATTTTACAGTTAAGGAAGGAAGGAAGAAAATAAGCATTTATTAGACTCCTACTATTTTCCAGGAACTGTGTTAAGGGCTTTACAAATATTATCGTATTCAATCCTCACAACAACCTTGTGAGGTAGCACTATCATTATTTCCACTTTACCGTTGAGGAAACTGAGACAGATAGAGGTTAAGTAATATGACCAGGGTCACACAGGTAGTAACTGATCTCATGTCTTCCTGACATGGATCTGAGCCCAGTACCCTATCCTTTGTACTACCAAGCTGCCTAAGTAGGAGAAAACTTTAGCTAGGAAAAGAGAAACTTTAATTATGAGTATGTACAATTTGATTTTTTTTAAGGGAATCCAGGTAGAGATATGTTCAACAGATAGTTTCAAATATGGCACTGGAGTAATAGATCCTAAATATATCTACTTTGGAATCATTCAAAGGGACAGAAATGATAATTGAAGTCATAAGAGCATGGTCACCAAGGAGAAAATATTCAGAGAGAAGACAAAGTAACAGCAAAAGGAGGTGACCTAGAAAGAGGAGTCAAGAGAGATAGAAGAAGAAATTCATTTCTTGTTATAGTTAATGTGTGTGTGTGTGCACGTGCACTCCCCCCCCACACACACACACAGAGGCACAAGCATGTATCCAATATTTCTCTAACTAGCTACCTTACTATCCAGCTAACCTAAAAAGAGTTTTAGGAGTTCAGCTTTAAGGGATAGATAACACTTTTCCAAGTTAGCATTGGAAGAGTTAAAACAAATAAAAGCTTCTAATCTACTTAAAAACAACCTTCTTTCTAAAGAAAAATATGCCCCCTCCCACTTACCTCCAAGAGGTTTTGCATTATTCTTTTGCTTAGTGAATCCTTTCTTTAAAGATGGTGATAAGTAAAATGCAGCCTATCAGGGGGAAAAAAAGATAAACCTCAGTGGAATCCTGTCAAGATTATCATAAATTCAAAAATAATTGGGTGGAAATTAATGAAGTTTGACCATCAACCTTTTCACATCTGCATATCTCTCTGTTAAACCCCCAAACATGGCATTATGGGGAGGAAGTTCTTTGATTGGTCTTTAAGTAAGCCTGGTGTTTTAACTCTTTTTATAACTGCCCTCTCTGCCAGTTACCTCATGCATTCCAATTAATTGTTTTAATTTACTTCTCTTGATCCCAGAAACAGTTTGTCCAGATGAATGCAACTGAGAGTTTTGGGGTGTGTGTGTGTGTGTGTGTGTGTGTGTGTGTGTGTGTGTTTTGTGTTTGTTTGGTTGTTTGGGGGGGGGGGGGTTTAAAGAAATGTTTTTAAGACACTGTTCCCTGGAAGTAGCTTAGAAATTGGACTTTGAAGAGCATTCACTGTGCAGCAGAAACAAGTTCTGGTTTATTGTCTCATCTTCCTGATAGTATTTCCTATTGGATAAAAAAGAAACTGGCCCTGCTAGGACTTGAATTCAAGTCTGACTTCCAGCAGTGTGACTCTAATCAAGCCAAATGACTTCACTGTGCTCTAGCAAATTCTAAGACCATAAGTTGCAGAGAAAGAGACAACTTGCATTGGTAGAATGAATTGCCTCATTAGAAGATTCCCTGTACCATTGGAATCACAGGTCTGGTTCATTCTGGATTGTGAGTTCATTTTCAAATTCCAAGTGCTTCACAGAAATTCCTAGACATGTTATTTTAGACATGTACTAGAAATATATCCGTGTAAAATATGCAAATTTACTTTAATGCATATATATCTGTGCTTCAAGGATCCATAATTTCATCAGTGTTGATATTCTTTCCATGAGTGAAGAACATAATACTTTCACATTTAATATCCTCTGACTGTATATTTAAAATGCTCTGACTATAAAGAAAAATAAAACCACTTGGTGGCCAGCATAGATCAACATGGATGGCTTATGATTAACATTGTTTGAGATTACCCACATTAATGAGATCACACACTGATTGTAGTAATGAAGTATTAGAGAATGACAAAAACTTGTGAGTTTACAGACTATCACTGTATCTTTCAGAGAAGTGACCAATGAAGGTTGAGATGGCCAGGGGAGATGTTGTGCAAAAGGGGGTACTTGGACTGCTCTTAGAAAGATGGATATGAGTAGGGTAGTTGGAGGGAAACATGGTAGGCTGTTTAAGTGGAGGGAAGAAGATGAAACAAGACACATAGATCTAAAACATCATACAATATTCATGCGACAAGGAGGAACCTGGCCTGACTTAAGCTTCAACCTCACTTAATTCTAGTATCTTAGAGTTGGAAGAGACCTTAAAGGTCCATTTCTCCAACCTGTAAATTAATCAGGAGTTACATTTATACTATCCCAGCAATAGATCAGATCATCTTCTTTACCATGAGAAAGTGTCCACTGCATATTATGTCCATTTTTGGATATAATCAAATAAGACTCATTTTTATTCTCTAATGAGTGACTAGTAACTGGAAGAACTGGAAATGATTTTTGGAGGTTCACAACAGAGTATTAGATAGTAGAACATCTTACTTATTATATTTTTTTAAATTATAATTACTTATTAAAATTTCTTTTTGAAAATAAAGTGATCCTTATAAAGTAGACATTTCTGCATTTACAGTACCATATACCAGGAGTTCCCTGGGCTGTGAAAGAGAAAGTGAGGCTGGTGACCCTGCACAGCCCTTCCTCACTCAAATCAAAATCGACTACAAGTCATGTCATCATCTCCCTGATGTCATGGCCCTCTTTTAGAATGAAGGACAACACAAACACACACACATATGCACACACACACACATGCACACACACACACACACACACACACCCTGAATGAAATGTACAGAACCAGTGAAATAAAAGGCTAAATAGCTCTCTCTCCCTGAAAAAAAAATATACATACATTAGTTCAGAAAGTGAAGCAGATGTAATAAAAATAATAGTTTAAACTCTCCAATAATAAAATCCCTTTTATAACCTTCCTAATAGATTGCCAGGCATTCTTTGAATGGATACTTCTAGGAATGCAGGGCCCTTATTTCATACCCACAAAAACAATCCTTTTCAATTATTGGATTATCTCTAATTGTTAGAAAATCCTTTCTAACTTTGAGCTACAGTCTGTTTCCTTATAACACCCAACCACTGGTCCTGGATCTGTTTTCTGATAAATAGGTTTAATCCCTTTTCTACTCTTCGAATGTTTGAAGATAAATATCATTTCCTTCACTAACCTCAATTAGTCTTCTCTACTAGGCAAAAATTCTCAACTTTGATATCTCCTAATGTGACATGGTTTTAAGATTTTTCCTTGTTCTAGTTCTTTTCTTGCATCAATTTGATTTTGACAATATGCCTCTTAAAATATGGAAGCTAGAACTAAACATAATACTCTAAATTGGGGGGAAGGGGGAGTTCCCTCATCTTATTTTGTTGTCATGGCTACCAACTGAGAGCCTAGTGAACCCTTCCCAGACTCTTTTTTTTTTTAATACATAAGATAAAATATAGGGTTACCAAAGAAACCAATTATATTTTAATACGGTTATCAACATACAAAAAACAATCAGGGACCCCAGGTTAAAAAAACATACTTTAGATACATATAGACTACCTGTGAACAGTATGGTCAAAGGAATGAATTTGGAGTAAGTATGTGTGTTTGTATGTGCTTATGCATGCAGGAATCAGCCTGTAACTAAACTAACTACAAATTCACCTATTTTATGAAGAAAATCTTTCTCAAATTGAAATATTCCTGTTTTTAACTATATTTCTTTATTTTTTCTTATCAAGATGATTGACATGGCCTTAAAACCTGATTTTCCTTGACAGGTCAATGGGCATCTTTTAAAATAATGTATGCATAGGATTATTTTCTATTTTGTTTGCTTTAGCTTTTTTTCCACCACAATTGATAAAGCTTTGATGTACAAAGTACACTGAAAAAAAAGAAAAAAAAATCAGACTTTGAGGGAGCAAGGTTGAATCACTGCAATATTCTAAGGAAAGTGATTCTTATAACTCTTGTGACACCCATTAACCTTTGAAAGGAAAACAGAGGGAATGCCTTTATAGAGCTGGTCCATCCAAAGACTTTTTGACACATCTAAGATTGTAATCTTGAAAGATCACCCCGATATAGACCAAGGCTGCTGATGGGCCTTTCATGTTGCAGCTTCTATTGTTAATTGAAAAAGAGTTCTTCAAGATAAGGCAGATTTGTTCAGAGTAAATTTGAGACCATCATGAAAATACTTGAGCAAATAAAAGTCACAAGCAGAATATAATCAGAAATCTCAATCCTAAATAGGGATAAAGTTTTGATGGGTGAAAACTAAAAGAATTCAGGTCACTAGTCATTTTCTTAGGAAGGAAGTGATTGTTGTATAATAGAACAAACATTAGACTATTTGAACTAGGAAGTCAGGGGACATAGTGGAACATTCCTTCTCTGCCATATCTTCTTTTTGGTCCTCAATGTTCTCACCTATAAATTAGGAGACTGGATGACCTCTACAATTCCTTCTAGCAGTAAAATCTTAGATTCTGTCTTTTACTGACCTTCAACAAAAGGTAGCAACAGTAGACAGAAGCATATGTCGGTCATTTAAAGGGTGAATGAAGATAGATTGAACTTAGATGAAAGAATTTCCCGGTTTTTCTCCATTTCTGGGGGAAGGATGACAGAAAGAACATTTTAGTAATCCTCAAGAGAAATTCCTGACTGCTTTACTTGACTTGCAATTCTTTTCCCCAAACCCAGTTTTAGCTCCCTTTACCCCCTTCCATTTGTTGCATAATTGATGCTTTGGTCAAAGATATGAGTTATTATCAGAATCTTGAGATAAATTGAATGCAAAAGAACACAAAATTAAAGTTCTCGTGTGTTACACATTAGAGCACAAAAGTTCATGCAATGCAACCAGGAGTTACATGTGAGGAGAAAAAGGGAAAGGACAGACACTGTATGTTTCTAATCAATTAGAACAGTAAAATAAAAGATACATATTTTAAAATGGGACATTCTGGAAGTAGCCGTATTTGGCAGAGATAGCTAGATGGGATTTTAGCTCCCTCACCATTTGTTAGTTTTCCTTGACTGCTTTTTTCCTCCCTTCCATCCTCCTTCCTCATTTGGTACCCTGTGTGCCATAGATTTGCATAATACACAATAGTAAAGGGATATGGCTTACTTAACAATGGTTAATTCCAGCGCAGGCTCACCCATTTATTTGCTCTGTGTCCTTTCACATTACATTTGACTCCTCTAAGCCTCAGTTTCCTCTTCTGTAAAATGGGAAAATACCTACTGTATCAGCAATGCCATATTCACAATGACCATGGAGATTACAAATATGCTGATATAATTATCCATCACAAAATACATCATGCTTGCCATATAGGGGAATAAGCGGGAAAATTTATTAAGATACCAAAAGACTGAGTCCCAAAACCAGAAAGTGAAAGCCATCAGAGTAGTTATGACATTGGCACAGGTAGATAAAGTAGAAAGCACCCACTTTTTCAAGCCTTTAAAACAGAACAGGCTACCTCAGGCAAAGGTCCTCCTCTCCCCACTCACAGCAACCACCCAGCGTCTGGGAAGCGCGCTCCCAGCTGCTCCGGCCCCTGGCAGTCCTCAGCAGGAGTCCTTAGCAGAAATTCTGGCTGACTCAAAAAGGGCTTCGCGCTGCCACTGCCGCTGCCTCTGCTGCTGCTGCCGCCATCGCCACCACCACCAGCCACCACAGGAACTCTAGTTTGGCTTCCGCTTCCTCTTGCTCCGCCCCTTCCTGCTATGTCAGCAAGTCCAATGGGGCATGGAAGATCTTTAGATCCCATAAACCTTACATTCGGCCCCCAGATCTTTCATGTCCCTTACTTGGCAAAAATACAGTAGGAATAACTGGTGTCAACAAAATTTCACAACAATATATCAAGAATAGCACACAATAAACACAGAAAACCATATTTTAGGGTGGGGCTTGAGCACAAGCTCCCCATCATTCCCCCCACCCTGAACAAATGGGGCCCCAAAATCTTGTGGTAAGGGGTGAAGATCTCTTCTTCTATGGCTACTTGCTGCTGAAATCAGATGTAGAGCTGTCCCTGTCCTAAGGGGTCCCATTTGAGAGGTCAGTTCTTAATATGCTTGATGCCAGGTCCAAGGGTGACACATCACAGTTGCAGACAGGGGGTGACATCCAGCTTAAGCTATCAGGCATCTACAGATGGAGGGTACCAAGCCTGTGGAAACAAATCTAACAAACAAGGTGAACAAACAAAAAATCAAGAAGAAGCAAAGAGACAATAACCAGACTATTGTAGCCTCACTCACGGTAGAATAAGTGACTTAAGGGTACAATTTTGTAATCATCTTCTCCAGAATAAACAATAGTTACAGTGTTATCCCTCCCATATGCTATAATCTCTGCAGCCTTTGGAACATCATCTGGCTTCCGTTTTACCCATACTTTAGCTCCTGATTTTATTCTGTCAGTAGAACCAAATCCTTCAGTTCCTGAGACAGTTATTTTGGAAGGAGGGTCAGTTTTTACAAGTGGCATTGTTTTACAAGGAACGATAATCACTTGAACTATCCTATCATTCTTGTGAATCTGTATGGGCCCTTCACCTAAATTCTGGAATGTTACAACAATTTCTCCTTGATAATTAGAATCTATTACTCCAGCCAATACATGTATTCCTTGAGCTGCTAATCCTGATTTGGGTAAAATCTGTCCAAAGTGATTTTTAGGGATTCTTATGCATATCCCAGTGGAGATTTTTCTTATTTCTTTTCTGTCCAACCAAAAGTTCTCTAAACAATGTAAATCATACTCCACCGAACCAGGCGGTCCTGGGTGGTGCTGGGACATCTGGCCTCAAGGTCGAATACTCAATATTTGGGATCTTGTGTGTTTGTTGTTTTCTAATTTGCAGATTGGGGGTCATCATTCTGGCTAGAGGTGTACTTCCTCCCAATGGTCTATTATTCAAATTACGCAAAGCCATGAACAAATTATCCTTCCAATGTTGATATGAATTATTGGAACTTAACTTCCTCAACTGTTCTTTCAGTAATCCATTCATTCTTTCAATCAACCCAGATGCTTCTGGATAATACGGAATATGATATATCCATTCTATATTGTTTAGTAAAAATACTTCTTCATTTCATTGCCTTTGAAATGTGACCCATTGTCACTTTGAATCTGCATTGGGGTTCCATAATATAGACTTATGAGATCTAGAGTTTTACAAGTGTTTTTCTGGGTTGCATTCTTATAAGGACAAGCTACTAATACACCTGAATAGGTGTCAACACAAGTACATATAAATCTGCATCCTTTATCCAGTGGTAGTGGACCAATATAATCTATTTGCCAGATTTGGGCTGGGACTTTTCCTCTTGCTATCTCTCCAGTTACTACCTGAGGAACAGTTCGCTTCTTTTCCAATTGACATATATGACATTCTTCTGCTATCTGTTTTAACAGTGAATGAGAGATACTAATACCTCGATCTTGTGCCCACTGGTGTGTGGCCTGGACCCCCAAATGGCCTGCTGTTTGGTGGACCCATTTTGCTAATACCAGATCATCAGTTGTTGTCAAAGTAGGGACAATATGTTCAGTAGCAATCTTTGCCAGTCGATCAGCATGAGCATTGTACTCACATTCTGGTGTGGTGGGGGCCATGTGAGCATCTACATGAAAAACTGACAAGTCAGTGACTAAAGACATGTTCCAGATATCTTCCCATAATTCTTTGCCCCAGACTTGTTTACCATGAATTTCCCAATTTTCATTTTTCCACATGGGCATCCATGTAACTAACCCATTAGCTACCACCCATGAATCAGTGAATATATGACACTGTCCTCCTTGTTCTATTTTGATGGCTTGATATACAGCCATAAGTTCAGCATATTGGCTTCTTGCACCTATCCCAGTACTTTCCAAAGTCCTTCTAGTGCATGGGTTATAAGCCACTGCTTTCCAATGTCTTTTTTGCCCCAAATATTTTGCTGTCCCATCAGTAAACCATGCATGTCTCTTTTGTTCCTCAGTTAATACATCATATCCCTCATTCCATTTTACAGTGGACTGTACCAACTGTTGCTTTGGCTCAGGGGGTGTGTCATTCCTCTCAATTTCTATGTTTGCTACAGATTCATGTAGAGCAGAGACTCCACTTTTGCCTGTTTTCGCTCTATTTTGAATATACCACTTCCATTTGATTATACTAGCCTCTTGGGCATGTCCAATTCTGTGAGAAGCTGGGGTACTCATTACCCAGGTCATAATTGGGATTCCAGGTCTTAATATCACTTCATGGCCCAGAGTCAGTTGTTCAGTCTCCACCAAAGCCCAATATGCAGCTAACAACTGCTTTTCAAAAGGTGTATACTGGACTCCAGATGAAGGGAGTTTCCTACACCAAAATCCTAAAGGTACATTTCAGCTTTGTTGTTTTTCCATAAGCTCCAGTTTGCATAATCATCTTGTACAGTCACTTGCAATTCCACTGGACCATTTTGCATGGGCCACAAATCTAGGGCCAATTGTATGGCAGCCTTGGCTTCTTCAAAAGCTTTACTCTGCTCAAGTCCCCAATCGAATTCATATTTCTTCCGTGTGACTCTATATAAAGGTTTTAAAATCTGTCCCAAATGTGGAATGTGGTGCCTCCAGTATCCAAACAATCCTATGAACTTTTGGGCCTCCTTCTTATTGGTAGGGGTAGGAAAATCCTGAATCTTTTGTTGGGCTTGAGGAAGAATCTCCCTTAGCCCCTTGTTCCATTGTATACCCAAAAATTTCACATTCTGAGCTGGTCCTTGAACCTTAGCAGGGTAAATTTCCCACACTTTACTTTTCATATGCTCAATTAGAAGGGTCAAACTCCTTTCCACTACTTTCACATTTTTTCCCTGTATCATGATATCATCAATGTAGTGGGTAAGCTGTACACCAGGTAGCTTTAATTAATCCAACTGTTCAGCCACAATCCTGTGACAAATAGTTGGGCTATGTATGTACCCTTGTGGCAAGCGGGTGAAAGTATATTGTCTACCCTGCCAAGTGAAAGCGAATTGGTCCCATTGTTTAGGGTCTATTGGGATGGTGAAGAAGGCATTTGCCAAGTCAATAACTGCATATCAAATCCCATCATATGTCTGGATCCTTTCTATTAAGGAGATGGTATCTGGAACAGCAGCATACAAAGAAGGAGTCACCTTATTCAACTGTCTATAATCCACAGTCATTCTCCATGTCCCATCTGATTTTCTTACTGGCCAGACAGGATTATTCCATCTTGTGGTTGTAGGGACTAACACTCCTGCTTCAACATATTCCTTTATAGTAGTGGTAATTTCATCTTGCCCACCTGGCACACGATATTGTTTTAAAGTAATTACTTCAGAAGGTTCAGGTAAAGTGATTGGGTCCATTTTTAGTTTTTCCACTAAAACTGTATTAATTCCTATCTTCCTCACAGCAAATTGTTATCTTCCTTCAGGTAAATTCAGAGTCATGCCTCTCAATACATCTATCCCAATGATGTATTCAGGAATGGGTACAACAACCACAGTATATTCCTTCTTGGGTAACTGCCCAATTTTCATTGTTATTTTAACCTGTCTGGCTGATATTTCAGCTCCTCCTAGACCTTCTGATGGTAATAGGAGTTCCATGTTTAAACTTATCAGGGTTTCCATATATAAGTGTGGCCTCAGCCCCAGTATCAATCAGTGCCCTAGTCACAGTAGTTGATCCATTCTTCCAATATATTGTTAAACCAATATGGGGTCTGCAATCTCTTCTGCATATTTCTTTTATCTGGGCTGGGGCTTGGCCTATCTCCTATTCCCCCTGAAGGTGGGGCAAACTTGGATACAAAGATTCAGATTCAGAAATACCTGCAGGGGTGGTTCCTGCTTCCCTGTTCATTCTAATGCTAAGTACCTTTTCTTGGTACAGCTTATGCAGCTCTTCAGTTGGAATACCATCTATTCTTCTGAAGTCCACCCCTGCTCTTAATAGAACAGTAAACAGTTCCCTTCTTGTTGGTCTATATTGTCTCTGAATCCTCTGGCTGTTTACTCTTCTCTCTCTCGAGGCAATTTGTCTTTTTCCCATTCCCCTAAATCGCTTAATTGTGAAATCTTATCCAGCACTTCTGAAAGAGGGTGCCCTATTTCTCTAATTAATAGAGTCAGAATTAGGTGCTTATATGCAGGAGGAGCCATCTTCACTATGATATTTCTATGAGGAACTCCTAGGGGGGTATCATAATATGCATTTGCATCTCCAATCAGGATAGCAGTTTTCATTACCTCCTCCTTTAGCTTTCTCATACAGTCTCTAAGTGAGTACCAGGGTCTGTCTCCCCTAGGCCACATAGATTCAGTAGGATATTGCTTTTTGCATCCTTCTGCAGCTAAAGCTAGAAGATTAGTTTTGTTATTTCCTCCTTGCATATGGTGATCCCTAAAAGCCTGGTGTACAAAAGGATTCTGAATGATACTTATGAATTTTAAACAGTCCTCATTGTCCAGTGTTATTCCTCTGGTGCCTTCATCAGTGATTCTTACTATCCAAGACACTAAAGACTCCCCCATTCTTTGGGTGAATCTACTCAATATATCAGTGATCTCCTGTTGAGTGAAATCCTCAATTATCTCCCTGGACTCTGTTTTGCCTCGGTGGTTCTCCTGCCTTCTTCTTCGTATGGGGAGAGCTTCTACATTAGAAGACTCCTCATCTAACCTTGCTCCATTCTCCTCACACACATTCTCCTGGAAGCTGTCAGGGCAACTCTGCCCAGCCTGTACAAAAGCTGCATGCACATTCGTTCTGCTAGCTTTTTGCTTCCTTTTAGCTACATGAACAGTAGCTTGCTCCTGGACCACATGAATCCCTCCAGTTTGGTCTTCTGAGTGCTGTGACACAGAAGAATCTTCAGGCAAACCAGCTGACTCCCTAGCCATCCGAGCTCTTTCCTTCAGCAGCTTATCCCTACTTTTACACATAAGGTGATAACTTGTTAGCAGCACCCAGCCTCTCCTGCACACTCCTGCCAGTTCTTTGCCTGGTTCTATGGGTATTGCTTTCAAACATCTTTCCAAATCTCCAGGTTCTCCCTCTTTTAGCCTTGGTTCCCAGTTTTCACAGGGCCCTGTGCTTTTAGCCCATTCTCTGGCTAGAGAGGAATAAGGCAAATCCTCCCATCCTGGAATAGCCATTTCTCCCTCTAAAGCCCCACTGCTTCCAAATAGAGGCCTGACATTTTGTGATCCCATCCCGGTCGCCAAATGTATCAGCAATGCCATATTCACAATGCCCATGGAGATTACAAATATGCTGATATAATTATCCATCACAAAATACATCATGCTTGCCATATGGGGGAATAAGCGGGAAAATTTATTAAGATACCAAAAGACTGAGTCCCAAAACCAGAAAGTGAAAGCCATCAGAGTAGTTATGACATTGGCACAGGTAGATAAAGTAGAAAGCACCCACTTTGTCAAGCCTTTAAAACAGAACAGGCTACCTCAGGCAAAGGTCCTCCTCTCCCCACTCACAGCAACCACCCAGCGTCTGGGAAGCACGCCCCCAGCAGCTCCGGCTCCTGGCAGTCCTCAGCAGGAGTCCTTAGCAGAAATTCTGGCTGACTCAAAAAGGGCTTCACGCTGCCACTGCCGCTGCCTCTGCTGCTGCTGCCACCGTCGCCACCACCACCAGCCACCACAGGAACTCTAGTTTGGCTTCCGCTTCCTCTTGCTCCGCCCCTTCCTGCTACATCAGCAAGTCCAATGGGGCATGGAAGATCTTTAAATCCCATAAACCTTACACCTACTCTTTTTCTTTTGGTGAATCCTTGCCTTGAATCTCCATTTCTTCAAGTATTCAGGCCACACTACTTTCATTCCTGGTTCCATTCCTCTCCTCACTCTCCAGAACTCTCCAGTAACACACTTGCTCCACCCCCCTTTATGTTTTCTCTTCCCCATCTAATTGTATGTTCCTTGAGGTGATACCTGTCTTTTTTTTAAATTTTACTTATATCCCAATATTTAGTAAGTGTTCGACTACCTCTCTTTATCTCTTTCTTTTTGTTGGGTCCTTTTCTGTCTGTCTCTCTCACTCATGTTTATTGCATGAGATTGTCTGAGAATCAAATGACAATGTATATGAAAGTTCTTTCATAAGATTCTGTAGAAATGTCAGATGTAGTTATTCTTAATAAAAAAAACATTCTTCATAGGTTGTTTTGATATTTTTTCATTTAAGAATAATTTGAGTTAGCTAATTTTTGTAATGTCCAGTATCATCTCATTTACCTACCATCATCAAGGAAGGAGATATTTCACGAAAGTAAATTAGGTTCAAAACTGAAGTTTAAGTAGCAGCATGGTTGTAATGTATTGACAATGCAGTCCTGGGACCTAGGTTTGAATGATGTTCCTACTAGTTCTGTTATTATTTAATGCAGAATTATATATTATCTTACATGCAGAT
>NW_027187325.1:4361700-4432487 GCF_028583685.1 Petaurus breviceps papuanus | reverse complement strand
ACAAAACAGGAAAGAAAGACTATCAATGAAACATTAACAATGTGCAGAAGAGAACAGATTTAAAGGGAGACATAAATAAAACAACTCTGAAAGTGTTGAATTTATTACATATGAAAAGCTATACTGGATAGAAATTAACAACTTTATATGTGCAAGCTTGTTTTCTGTTCTTTGTATATAAAAAGTTTATAATTTTTGGCACTTGTCAAGTTCAGAATAATAAAAAATTAAAATTTTAGATATAAAGAAAAAAGTTAATTCCTTGATGTTCATCATAAACATCAAATAACTAGCTAGTGTATATGTGACACTTGTATTTCTTAGTTTTTAAAAAAAACTAAGTTTTTTTTTTCAAAGTACAGCAGGGTTTATTTCACATTAATATTTAAACTGGATTTTTTGTTCAAATAAATAGGAAGTTCTCCTTAAACGAAGATCTTCTCACACTCTGGCCAGTCAAAGAAGAAATCAAAGGAAGTCAATCAGTGCATCCAGGTATCAAACTCAAAGCGAAGAGATGAGAAATGAATCAAGATTGACAAGGCCACCTTTTAACATAGGACTGGGTCAGACCCCAAGGTTCAGCAAACACCTGATCCAATTTACACTTAAATTCCACCTAGAAAGGAGCCCTGAGGAAGGTGGAATAAGACGTGCAGGCTTCACGTGCAGGCTTCAGCTCCTGTCCTGGTCAGCTTTCTGGGCACAGGAAAGAATCTTGAGACCCTCTAAAAGCATGAGTTAGGAGATAAGGGAGCAAAGCCAAGCAAATCATGTGTATGTTTTCCCCTTATTTGTATGTCTTCCCCTTATTCTTCCTCCATCGGCACTGGGTATTACAGTTTCACAATCTCAAAGCAAAAACAAAGTGGTGGGAACATAAAAGGAAAAATTAGGGGGAGCATGAAAATGTGTGGTATCCCCAAAAGGCATAGGAATAAAAAAGATGGGACTGTTGAGGGCATATGATCACCCAATCTTATGGTCACCATGGAAACCTGCCTGACACCTAGACCCATTACATAAATGCTTATTCCCTTCCTTTTCCTTCTCCTAGTTTCTACCAGACAGTTTTAGAGGCCTTGGTACCCACTTACAGAATTAGCTGTCCAAATTCAATGGTGCTCCTGCTGTATATGGCTGATCCTTCCCAGTCACTTCCTCCTTCTTGCCTTCACTGTTCCTCTGATGTCATTTGCACCAAACTTAGGCTGCTTGATTTCACAGTCTTTCATAAGGTAAAATAGCATCATGAATGGCTGCATGGAGTCATTTGTCTTGGACAGAAAAAATAGCCCTTTAAGGATTTAAACAGAGGTTGCCTTTATGGTTTCCTTTGAAAGCATCTGTTATGTGATCCATATCAAAGAAGGAGAACCCTACATGATCACAGGTCATTGAAATATTCTCTGTCTTGTTGATAATCTCTCCATGCAGTGGTGCTCAGATACAGACATGGACACAAGTTGATTGCCAAGTACAGAGCTCCTTCCCCCTATTACAGTGTGCATTCATCCATAAGGACAATAGTATAGATACTAGTGTCTTAAGGAAATTTATTGTAGAAATAGTAAGACAGGCTGGGAATGAGGGGAGACATCGATGTGGTTTAAGCATGGCACTCAATGGGGAATACTCAGAGGCTTAGTGAACAGAGCTCTGGGCTTGGAGTCAGAAAGACCTTAGTTCAAATGTATCTTCAGATGTTTACTACCTGTGTGACCCTGAGCAAGTCCCTCAACCTCATTTTGCCTCAGCTTTCTCAGCTGTAACATGGGGATAATAACAGCACCTACTTTGCATAATTGTGATAATCAAATGCAATGATATTTTAAAGCACTTAGCACAGTGTCCCAAATATAGTAAGCATCATAGAAATGCTTATTCTCTTCCATCTTCTCTTCCCCTTTCCCATCTTAACTATATGACATTGAGTAACTAATTTAGCCTCTTTGAACCTGTTTCTCTATTTATAAATTAGAATAATAACACCTGTTCTACTTTCATAGAGCAAGTATAAATCTATGTATGTAAAACTCTTTTTTTTCCTCCTGAACTTTAATGTGTTATATAAATTTAGTCATAATATATATGATATGAAACTAGTTCAGGTTAAAAGTACTAACTACATTGGTTTTTATTTTTTTGTTTGCTTGATTTTTCCAATAGAAGAAAAGATTCTTAGCACCTAAGCACTTCATGGCACAGTGCCTGGCATATAGTAGGTGTTTAATAAATGTTTGTTCATGGATTCTGAAAATGTCCCATTCATCAGCTTCTTTGTACACTAGAAAGAATACTAGCTCTGGAATCAAAAGATCTGTATTCAAATTACCTTTGTGATCACTTCCCTGTGTGACTTGCAACAATTCACTTCATTTTCATGGGCCTCAGTTTCTCCATCTTCAAAATAGGGATTGGTCTATAAAAAAAATCCATTCTAGATTTATAAACATATGACCTAATTTTACAAAAGCAAAAAAAAAAACTATTTTTGCTAATATTGTTAAGTGTTTATTAGACCAAACTGGATAACACTCTTAGGTCCACTATGTTACCAACTAATATAAATTTGGAAATACCAGCACTCTGGGTATCAGTTTCTTCATTTGTATAATGAGGGAGTTTAGAGCAGGGGATCTCTAAGGTAGAGAATTAGAGATTTCTAGCTCTAAATTTTATGATTAATATAATTCTACTTCATAATGCTGCAGGGCAAAACAAAGGAGCTAGATCCCTGCACTCAAAGCATTTACAACGTTCTTTTGGAGACCAAAACATGTATTAGGGAAAACGTACAGCTATACAACATATTAGCACTTATCAAATAATAGAAAATAAAATGCGAATTATTGTTGTGGAATGAAGAATCAAGGCATAACCAGATCAGAGGAATCATTCAGGGATGACCTTCCTGAATTTGCTTGTAGCATGGGACAGAAAGGGGGAATGGGACTCTAGACATAAATGGAATTTACAGAGGAATTGCGGTGTTATAGGATTAATCCTAAACTTCAGACATGAGTACAGAGGTTGGTCAACATCTTTTCTCCCCTAGTAACTTGTAAAGCTCTTTGAGGGCAGTTAATACAACTTATAAAAGACTAAAACTGATTACTATGAAGTTAGGAGGACTGGCATTCAATTCTAGTTCTTACTCCTAGTAGACATAGTCATGTAGCTTTCCTCTCTGCTTTATTCTCTGGAAAAGAAATAGGTTAATATTTGTCATATATGTTACAAATTTATTGTGAGGAAAATATTTTTAGACCATAAATCAGTCAATTGACAAGAATTTCTTAAGTCTTTCCTATTTGCCAGACTCTGTTCTAAAGGCTGTAGACTCAGAGACAAGAGTGACACATTCCCTGACCTCATGGAATTACGTTCTAGTGAGGGAGACCGTATGTACATAAATGTGAGTTTTATAGTTGTACTTTTCTGGTATCTACTGTTTCTCCTATTTTAAAAATTGTGAATTATCCAAGAGGAGCAACAATTATGAAGACTGAACATGTCTGTATAGAGTTTACTGTAGTAATCAAAAACAAGTTACAACAAAGTTAATCTGACACATATTTAATGATCCACAAATCCAAATTTGATGAATGGTAATTAGGCATGAATGGTAAACAGTTCACATAAATGACTGTAATCAGTACTACTTTTACACAGTCAAAACAAATGTTTAGTTTTTCATTTCTTACTTTGTTGGTTCACTATTATCTATAAACAGCATCAGTATTGAGTTTCCTTAATCATCATGATCGTCATCATCATCATCATCCACATACACAAACAATCACACAAGTTGTTAAAAAATATACTGGCTTAGATTTTCCAACCACCGAGGCACGTTTCCTTGGACTCCATTCTGAGGCTGTCAGGGTGGGATTTACACTGTTCTGCCCCTTCAGTAACATCCCAACAATCTTCTCCTTTATCCTGAGTTCTTCAACACCACCTTCCACATTTGAGGGATACATGAGTAGCATGCCTACATAATCCCTTCTCATTCATTCAATTCATTTTTAGTGTATGTTCTCCTTCCTAAAAAAACTATATACATGTGTATATCTGTGTATATATACAAATATGTGTGCATAAAAATACGTGTATGTATGTGTTTACTCACTTGCATATATACATATAGATATGTTTAGAGATGTAGCACATATGTCTAGTATACATATATAAACAGACATACCCAGATAGAAATATATGTGTATATGTGTGTATATATATATATACATACATACATGTATGCATGTGTGCATCTATTTATCTGGGTGTATGTATCTCTACAAGAAAATGTAAACTCCTTAAGATGGGATGGTTATTGCATTTTTATCTTTTTATTTCAGTGCCCAATACAGATCTGACACACAGAAGGTACTAAAAATATTAGGTGAATTGAATTCACAATATCAAAGGATCATAAATTTAGAGGTGGAAAAGAGCCTCTCATTTGACAGATGAGGACTGTGAGGACTGTTAAATGACTCACCCGTGGTCACGTAGGAATCAGGGCCAGGATCTGGACTCAGATACTCTGACTAAAGAGCCCTACAATGCTTTTCCTAATGAAGTATCCTATGTTTCCTTCTGCACAATAGTATATTTAGTCATGATTTAAAATAGATATTTTTATATATGTAAGATACCTTTTTTCATTTTGAAGAACTGACTACATTTTAAATATGAGCAAGCTGATTTCTATTGTTATATATTTGACAGAGTTAAATTAAACAGACATAAAGGATCTTTTATTCATTGCAGAAAAGTCAGAAATAAATAAGGAATAAATGGCCTTTCCCTTCAAGGGATTTCCTCCTCCTGACTCTTTCCTTTAAGTTTCCTGGCTATTGAAGAAGGGGAAATTCTAGGCCACAGGCCTATGGGATACCTGCTGCCCTGGAGGCAAGGATGTGATCATCATACAGGGGAGACAGGATAAAACATAGTGAGAACAAAGGTTCTGGATTTGTGCCATCTATGTGTCTTGGTAGAGGGATAGGAGGGAAGAAGGAAGAGTGCAATATAGTAGTGTGCACTTTATGAGCGACTGCACCCTCATCTCCAGAATTTAACACAGTATTTTCAATGTGGTAAGCACTTCATAAAAATTGATTGATTGATTAGCTAAGCAAAAATTCCAAGGATGTTGAGTATAAGTACTCTGTGTATTTCTTTGAGTCCAGAAATTGAAAGGAACAGGAGAGAGAACTATTCCCGTAAAGTAAAACAAATGCCCAAGCGTGTATTAGGGGTGTAGTATGAGAAATATTGTTAGGTAATTATAGGTGGAGGTCAGAAGCCAATGAAGAGCAGCAAAACTGTGCAAGTCCCATCATCCCTAGTTCATAGGCTCCTGTCTTGAATGTACAGCATGAAGGGAATTTTTAGTAAAGATCACAAAATACCCAGAATTCAAATTAGAGATTTTAGAAAAAGAAATGATATGGCACCCTTATAAGTGCCTATCCTGCCTTGGTACCAGTGATGCAAGGCAGTAGTATAGACTGGACCAATAAAATGAGGATATTATTTGAATTGCCTAATAAAGAATGGAAAACAAGGGGCAGGGATGCAGGAAACAAATCTGCCAAAACAAGAGAGCAGTTATGGAATTGGGCAACGCCCAGATTCTGGCCCAGTTGAACCTTGGCATGTATTCATCATGGAGGCTGAGTTCATATCAGCCTTATAACATTCATTTGTGCACAGAAATCTTTCTAATTGTAAGTAGAGTTATAAACTGAAAAGAGAAACATGGAAAAAACAAGAATTATCTTGTGAATATATATCCAAGAAACATCTCCTAGAATTACAAATTCATAAATATTCAAATATAGTGTCCTTTTATTACTACTGGGGATCGATATAGGACTCTATTATCTGTACTTCATAATAAAATATAAATAATAATATTAATACTGGTGATGATGATGATACTGATAAAAATAATTACATAACAAGTTAAGGTTTGTAAAATGCTTTAAAAATACTGTCCCTTTTTATCCTCACAACTTTCTTGGGAGATAGATATTATTATCTCCATTTTTAAGGTGAGGAGATTAAGGTAAAGAGGTTAAATGACTTGCCTAGGGTAAGTATCTGAGGTGGGATTTGATCTCATAAATTCCTAAATCTGGATCTAGTGTTCTACTTACTGTACTACTCGACTAGCACTTGAATGTGAAAAAAAAGTCTACATTCTTCATCAGGAAGTTAAAATTTAAGGGAAAAAAAAGAAATTTATTGCAAAGTTTATTCTTTCATTTGAAACTGAGGGAAGGCTTTACTGGGGTAACAGCATTTGAGCTTGTCAGTGAGGTGTAGGTAAACTTTTAATACATAACAATAGGGAGAAGACATTCTAGGCAAAAGATAAGACAAGAGTAAATTTGAGGACAGAGGAAATTATAGAGGTTATTCGAAGAATGGTGACAAGTCTAGATACTCTAGAAATTTAGGAACTTGTAACAAAACATTTTGAATGTTTATTTTCTATCTATAAATTCAATTTACATTCAACCCCTTTTCACATTGTGTCAACATATTTTTTAAAGTCAGAACTTCTAATTTCATTTCATCTTTAGCATCGATGTTAAGTGGGTTCACTGCTTTGGGCAGGGATTTAATTATGTAGAAAGAGTAGAATCATGAGGCTAAAAAAGAAAGAATGTATGTGGATAGTAAGCTTCCTCTTTGGATGACTACTTTTTGATGTTGCAAAGAAGATTCAGAAGCCTCTCTGCTTTAGTAGATGGACTTGGAGTAATGAAAACCTGGGTTCAAATTCTGCTTCTGTCTTATACTAGCTATGAGCACATAATCACTTAAACTCTCAGTACCCCCAGGCACCTAAGAATACAGATATGTTGCTTATCTGAATTATTTGAGGAAATTTCTATACTGGGCTAAAATCACAGAAGAAAAGGATGGACAGAGATAGACAGAAACAGCAAGATACACACACACACACATACACATACACATACATAAAAGGGGTGGCGGTGTAGAGAAAGAGACAAAGAGACATACAGAGAGGGGAGGAAAAAGAGAGAGAGAGAAAGAGAGAGACAGAGACAGAGAGAGAGAGAGACAGCGAGAGACACCGACAGACAGAGACAGAAACAGAGAGACAGAGAGACAAAGAGGGAGAGGGAGAGAAGGCAGAGCCAGGATGGCAGAAAGAAGCCAGGAAACTGTCTGAGTTCTCTTCAGTTTCCTTCAGAAACAATCTTAAATCAAGGCTTTAAATGGATTCTGGAGTGAAAGAACCCACAAAAAGAATGAATAAAACAATTTTCCAGCTTTAGATAACTTACAGCATCTTCAGGAAAGTTCTGTATCACTTGGATAAAAGGAAAGTGCAGTCCAGCACAAACACTGTCTGGTCAAGCTAGTGGGAGGCTCTTACTGACAACATAGATCAGTAATTAAGACCCCTTGGTCCTAACTCAGTAGGCCACCAATGAAGCTTCCAACCTCAACAAAGAAGGCAAATTGCAAGCCCCAGAAAGAAGGTAAAAACATGCCCAAGTAGGACAGGCCAGCCCCAGTGAAGTGGGGAAGTCCCAAGCACCAGAGGCCCCAGCATAGAAAGCCAGTGACCAGGCCCCTGACCCCCAGTATAAAAACCTTGGGACAGTGCCCCCTGTGCCCCAGGAGCAGAACTTAACTTTAAAAATTATGAAATAGGCTGAAAAATGAATAAGAAACAGAAGATAGCCTTGACCATAGAAAGCTACTATGATGAGAGAAGAAATCAAAACCCAAACTCAGAAGAGGACATCAAAATTCCTACAAGTGAAGCCTCAAAGGGGCATATGAACTGGTCTTAAGCTGAAAAAGTCCAGTTTGAAGAGCTCAAAAAAGATGTTTAAAATAAAGTAAGAGAGACAGAAGAGAAAATGGGAAAAAGAAAGTTATGAAGAGTTATAAAGGAAACTTATAAAAAAAAGTCAACAGCTAGCAAAAGAAAGCAAAAATATTGACTGAAGAAAGCTACTCCTTAAAAAGTAGAATTGGTTAAAGAGAAAAAAAATCAGAGGGGGAGAGAAGAGTGGGGAGAGGGAAGGAGAAGGAAGGGGAGGAGAGGAGAGGAGAGGAGAAGAGAGGAGAGGAGAGGAATGAATGGTCAACAGTTATGCAAGACATGTGCAAAATGCCTCCAGTATTATTGCCATTTGTCAGTCTGCCTCTATTCACCACCATTCCTTTCTGCTGCTTCCCAAGCCCCTGGACCTCACTAAAGAATCATCAGTTTCAAAAAGAAGTGTACCTGCTTTGAACCAAAGTTTTCCTAAAGAGGAGTTTACCTTCAAAAAAGCCAATCTATTAATGCAAGTTTCAGCTACTGAAGGGTGTTTTCTATCCAAATTCACTGTTTTGCTCCTCCTTTTTCTTGGAATATCTGTTTCACATATTTTACGAGGTCAAAGTATATGATCATACAGCACCACTGGTTATAGAAAAAGTGTTATCTAAGGCACACATAGATCTGATGAATTTTCACTTTTTTTTAAATCAAATTTTAGTCATCTGAAAACACCCAGAAAGGAAATGACTTACTTAACTGCTGAAAGTCTTTTCATTTACTGCAAATGCCAATATAAGATTATGATGCTGAAAAGGTGGATGGCATGGATATCTGATTCTGATTTACATGAATCTACTCTTAAAAAGTGAAAAAAAATCTAGACTTGCAGGGCCTTGTCATTCTCTACCAAATCAAACAGGCAAAATTCAACCTTCATCCCTGCTTCCTTAAATGTCAATGATAATGGCATCCAGGCATCCACTTTCTTTGAACCTCACATTTTGAATATCAGTATGGATCATTTCTTCATATTTTTGCTAAAGGCACCTGCAAATTTTGTCCTCTAATGTAACTGAAAATTCTTCACCTCTATTTCCTTTCACCTTGATATGTCCTTTCTGCTTTTCAGACTTCTTTCCAAATGACAATAAATCTCATTTTATCTTTCCCAATTAAACATATTCATTTGCCTTTTCCTCACTAGTTTCAAAATATTGTCTTAGGCCAAAGAATGCAACTGTTTCTAGAACTAAGTTTGGAACTTAATAATTTTCTTTTTCAACCTGAGTCTATATCTTTTCAATCTACTTAATTAAATCCAGTCAAAATATTCCCTTTTCTGTCTTTTATGTGCAAGATTGTCTTTGGTTCTTATTTCAAAGCTGACTTTACAGCTTGACTGTTTTCTCGATGCTTAGATTCTTGCATTGACTAAAATAAATTGGAATTTTGGGAAAATCTCTATATCAATTCATGTGAAGTCAACTGGTTCCAATTGGCTTGGGATTTTAAATATTATTCATGTTCTAAGCCTATTACACATTTTTATCTCATGTTCTCTACTTTTATATTGTCAATGAAAATGGAAAAAATCACAAAAGTAAGAGGAAATAGGAAACAAATTGTGTCCCAATAAAGATGCAGTGTTTTAGAAGAAATACCCAATGTCCAATTATTTCAATACTGTAAATATTCCATAAAAGAATTATCAAAAACAAAAATAACAACAATGAAAATAATTACTTGTTAAAAGGTTTTGTGTGATATATAGTTGCAAAAAGAAGATAACCTGTATGTCCAAAAGTAGAGAAAAGATTAAATGAATTGAATGATAATATGAATGAATTTATGAAAGAATATTTATTAATCCCTTATTATGTGCAACAAGGAAAATGCAGGTAGAAAAGCAAAATAGCCAAGGAGCTCATATTCAAAAAGAGAGACAAAACATCTAGGAAATTGTAAACCCCAAGGCAGAAGGAAAGGCCTGTTGGATCTTAGGGGGCAGCACCAAAGCATTTGGTAATGTATTGTCTTTCCATTGATTAAAACATCCATTTCTGATGTTAAATAATGACAAGAACTTTTAGGGTAAAAACATTCTTTTCCAGATCGTCAGTAGTTACAACTGCTAAAGAGTTAGGAGCTATAGCCATAAAGGAAGCATTTACTAGAATGCATCTCCAAAAGAACTGACTCTAGTCTAGAAGATGGTTGTGGCATGCAGAATTAAAACACACTTTGTGGTCTGTTGGGTGCTGCTATTCTTAGGGTTTTCTTGGGCTCGTGGTTCTGGGACAGTCACCAGTGAATCAGGGGAGGTCACAATTTAGGTAGAGTCATGGTTAAACTTTGCCTGCACATGCCCTCTCATATCTCAGGCAGAGTGCCTTGTTGATTCAACTAGACTATCTTGCCTTCTTTCTGAGTGGCAGTTGATATGGATATTTGGCTCTCTGAATATAATGTTTGCTCTTCTGGATGGTAGTTCTGGGACTGAGCTGGAAACAAGGTTAGTGGTCTAGAAAATGATGTTACTCCTGTGATCCTTGGGCTTACTTGTTCATCAGTGATAGCTATTACTGGTAGTGAGAATAGTGTAATCATTTCTAACAGGATTTGCTTGTATTAATAATGATGGACTGGAAGCAGGTCTTGTGGTCTGAAGAAAATAAGTATTCCCTGGGCTCCTGAGGCCAGTGTCCTAGTATACCTCCACTGGGGGTAGCATGGTTTAACCTCTTGTCTCTCTCATGGTTACTTGCTGCTTTACCAAGGCTGTCTTGCCAGCCCTGTTGGTACCTTAATGTAAAGGAACAGTATGATTCAATTAAGACAGATAGTATGAGTAATAAAAAGAAATCTAAAAATAAAACAGCTAAAAAAAGGCCTTGTGAAAAGATTAAAAAACAAAACAAAACAAGAACCAAAGAATGGAGTACCTGCTAACAACAACCATATGAAGGGGAAAGGGAGTGAGAATAAATGTCATAAAAGGGAGTGAATGAAAAAAATTGCTATACTTTTCTTCTTTAAAATAGATTAAATGTAAACAGTCACAATGGATATTTAGGTGTTTGTATTGATTTCCAAAGCTATTTGAAAAAAATAAAGGAGATCCAGGGCTCAGACACTTAGCACCCACCTGGCCGTGTAACCTTGAGCAAGTTACTTAACCCCAATTGCTTAGGGGCGGCTAGGTGGCTCAGTGAGTAAGAGCACTGGCCCCAGTATCAAGATGACCTGGGGATCAAATCTGGGCTCAGATACTCAGCACCACACCCAGAAATAACTGACCATGTAACCTTGAGCAAGTTACTTAACCCCAAATTTAAAAAATTGCTTTTAAAAAATAAAAATAAAAAATAAAGGAGAAAAGAAAATGCAACAGAGTAAGAATGAAGAGAAATGGATTCTTGTCCTACCTTTGAATCTTGGCTATGTGACCTTGGGCTGGTCCCTCGCCCTTTTGTCCAAATCACATCCACTTAGCCTTGGGTGTTAATCCAAGCTTTGTCCTTGTCTTTTGTTTCTTCTTCCTAAATTATCTAACTTAATGAGCTAATCATTTCCTATGTGCTCAATTATTTGATTTCTCATATATAATTTCCAGACCTAGACATATATCCTTGTCTTCTCTCCTGAATTCCAGTGTCATTTATCACCAATATCTCCAAGTGCTTGTCTCATAGACATCTTAAATTCAACAAAGTCAGAACAAAGCTCCTTTCCCTCCCATTTCCCAGTTCATTCCCTCTTCTCCCCTTCCCTGTTGTTGGTGAGGGTGCCACCAACTTCCCATTCACCCTGACTGGGCACCTTAGTGTCATCCTTGACTCCTCACTCTCATTCATTCTGTTAGCAAATATTCCCATTCCAACCTTAAAAATATCTATCTGTTGTATTAAGGAGAGAAAAACATACATACTTAATCGTGTATGGAAGTTTATCTTACCCTACAGGAAAGCAGGAGGGAAGGGGATAAGAGAGGGAAAGGTGATAGAACGAATGGCAGATTGGAGTAAGGAGTAATCAGAAGCAAACACTTCTGAGGAGGGACAGGGTCAAAGGAGAGAATGTAATAAATTGGGGAGGCATAAGATGAAGGGAAATGTAGTTAGTCTTTTACAAAATGACTATTATGGAAGTGTTTTGTATGAGTACACATGTATACCCTATTTCAAATCATTTTCCTTATCAATGATGGTGGGTAGGGAGGTAAAAGGGAAGAGAATTTGGAACCCAAAGTTTTAAAAATAAATGTTCAAAATTGTTTTTACATGCAACTTGGAAATATGATATACAGGCAATCAGGTATAGAAATCTATCTTTTCCTACAGGAAAATAGAAGGGGAAGGGCATAAGGGAAGATGGTGAGTAATAGAAAGGAAGGGAAATTGGGAGAAGGGGTAATTAGAATGCACAATGCCTTGCCTTGGGTGAGGGAAAGAGAGAAATTGGAAGAAAATTTGGAACTCAAAATCTTGTGGAAGTAAAAGTTGAAAACTTAAAAAAAATAATTAATTAAAAATAAAATAATGTTCTCTAAAAAAACAAACAAAACCAATATCTATCTGGCCCCTTCTCTCCATTCACAGAGTCACCACTCTGAACTACTTCAATAGATTTTGGTTGGTACCCCCATCTCTAGTCTATCCCCACTCCAAGCCATCATTTGACTGTCAAAGCATCTTTGCTGAAGTGTAGCTCTTACCGTGTCACCCCCAACTACAAATTCCAGTGACTTCCTATTACTTCCAAGATTAAATATAAATTCTTTTAAACCCTTGATATTCATGAGTCTTCCTCCCTTTCCAAGCTTCTTTTACTCCATCGCATCACCCTCTGCTACAGTCCAACGGCACAGACTTACTTGCTATTCCCCTCCCAGGAATATCTCCCAAGTCCTTGCTAGCTGTTCTCCCCCATGCCAGGAATGCCATCCTTCATTAAGTTGGTGTCCTATTTTACTTGACTTCTTTCAAGAAACTTCTTTCCCTCTACCACCTGCCACCTGGCCTTCCCTCTGAAACTACCTTCCATGGATTCTGCAGAGTTATTTGCATGATGCTTCCTCCATTGGAATATGATCCATTTGAAGGGGAGGGGTGAGGTCAATTGTTTTCAGTCACATTCAACTTTTTATGACCCTGTTTGGGGTTTTCTTGGCAAAGATACTGGAGTGGTTTGCCATTTCATTCTCTATCTCATTTTACAGATGAAGAACTGAGGCAGCCAGGGTTAAGTGACCTGATCAGGGTCACACAACTAGTGTCTGATGTCAGATTTGAACTCGGGTCTTCCAGACCCCAGGACACTGCACTCTATGCACTGTATCACTTAGCTACCCATCTGAACACAGGGGCCATGTTTTTGCCTTTTTTTTTATCACCCCAGTGCTTAGCAAGTATAAGAATATTGTAAGCCCTTAATAAATGCATGTTAATTTTCCTCAGGCTTTCTCCTTTATAAACTGAAGGTATTGGATTAGATGATCTCCGAGGTCTTTACAGTTCCATGATTGATCATTGGGGTTGGGACATATTCATATTAATTATTGTAACAAAAAGCTGCAAGCAGCCAATTGTTTGGACTCAAATTTGTCAGTGTGTTGCATTACCATTCATCTTCCCCACAGCTTAACAGCTGTGCGTTTGTAAACAGGACATGGATTGAATTACACGGACTGTTGTTTTGTTTAAAACTGATGTGCTATAATCCTGATTAAAGTATCTTGTGGGAGATTTCATAATAATGATTATATGCAATTCTCATTAAGCCAGTAAGAATCTAAATCCCATTTAATAATCCAATACTTGGTACTAGTTGCACATATGTGAATCAGGATTTAAATAGAACAAGGTATATTTTTTAACAAACATTTAAGGTGTCTACTATGAGAAATTAAGTGTTCTAGATGCTGGGTATACAAAGACAAAAAACAAAACAGTCCCAGTCCTAAATGAGTTTTCATACATTCTACTGGGTCATTATAATGGATTCATAAATATTTTTTTCTTTATATAAATTTATTGGTATTTTTAATATCACCAATATATCTCCCAGTATCTATCCTCTTCTCTCTCCAATAATCTTTGAAAAGAAATCAATAAAAATGAAAAATAAATTGAAAAAGTCCAAAAATAAGTAGAATGTACCACACCTCTGGATCTCCCACATCAGCAAAGGAGTGGAACAGAGATGACTTCTCAGAGTTCTCCTTTGGAGTTATGCTTATTCTTTGTAATTTTGCAACATATACCATTGATTGTTTTGCTGTAATATTTTTCCATTTACATTTTTGTAATATATATATATATATATATATATATATATATATATATAGAGAGAGAGAGAGAGAGAGAGAGATGGATAGATAGACAGACAGACAGATAGATGATAGATAGATAGATAGATAGATAGATAGATAGATAGATAGATAGATAGATAGATAGAAGATAGTTTTCTTATTAGGTTGCATTTTTTCCATGCTTCTCTGTATTCATCATATTTGACATTGCTTAAGGCACAATAGTATTCTATGACTTTCACAAACCACAATTTGTTTAATCTTTTTCCACTTGCATTGCATCCACGTTGTTTCTATTTCTTTGCTATCACAGAAAGTGTAGCTATAAATTTTTTTTAGTATATAGGGACTTTCTTCTTATCAATGTCTTATTTGGCATATAAACCTAGTAGAAGAATTTCTGGCTGAAAGAGTATGGATATTTTAGTCACTTTACTTGAATGATTCCAAAATGGTTGTACTAATTCATAGCAAAGTTGGAGCCAATTTTCCTAATACCCCTCCAACACTGATTGTTTCCATCTTTTGTCATCTGCCAATTTGCTGGGTGTGAAGTGAAAGCTAAGGATAGTTGTGACTTACATTTCTCTTATTATTAGTGATTTGGATTTGGATCATTCTTCCATGTGGTTTTTAATACTTTTTTTTCTTTCACCACTTTGGATTGCCTTTTGCATAAAAAGATATATATACATATATATATATATATATGCAAATCTGATCCTGATCCTCTAAATCAATATTTTCAAAATTAAATGGAAATTAATTCATATCAGTTACAAATGATTGTTACCTATGCTTTATTATATTTCTTATTTATTTTGTTAAACATTTCTCAAATATATTTAAAGTAAGTTTACTGTACTCCAAAGTAGCTGTCAGTGTAGATACAAAGAACTTCATTGTGAATAGACCACCAGTCCTGGAGTCAGGAGGACCTGAGTTCAAATCTGATCTCAGATCCAATACTTACTAGCTGTGTGACCTTGAGGATGTCACTTAACCCCAATTACCCTGTATTACCCCCTCCAATAAAAAGAACTCCATCACCATTGGAATCTGTTGTCACCCTAAAATAATCTCAAGACGTTGTTGGGTTTTGGAGGGAATAGGTTCTCCTCATAAAGAGTTTAGGGAACCCATCTTGTATCTTTCCAGATTGTCACAATCACTTTCTAAGAAAGTGATTTTCAAATTTAAACCTCGCAAGTGTTTCATACTGTTCTATTGAAATTATTGAATAATTTCACATATGAAAACCTTGGTAGATTAATCAAAAACATACATGGACACATGCATGTATGTATGTATAAATATATGTGTATATGTATGTATATACATAGATTTATTTATATCTAATAGGATATTATACATTATATAATATGTATGTATATACATGTATGTGTGTACACATATATGCATGTACAATCTATATATAAATACATACAAGTGCACATGAGCTATACATGCACGTGTGTATATACATACAGGCATACTCATATATACTGTTACATGTTCCTAACGCATGCTTTGCTTTGTACAGTTCATGAAGTATATTTTTTCCTCACAAGATTTCTTTTTAGAACAAACACAAGTAGCAGGCTTTGTGCATAAATTATGTTTATTTTTATTTTGTTCTATTATAAATGTGGTGAAAACAATTATGGTTCAGTAGAAAATAAATCTCTCGAAATTCAGTTGGGAGAAATGATATCTATAGTTACCAAGGATGGCTAAAAGGCATACATACAAGTCTGGAAAAGTTTTTTATTAAAGGTTCATTATGTGTGAGTCAATGTCCTAAGCACTTGTAATACAAAGGAAAGTAAGGACAATCCTTGCCCTAAAGGATAAATAGAGTGTGCAGAAGGTGATATTTGAGTCTAATCTTGAAGTAATCTAGAAAGAATTAAGATGCAGAGAAGAGGAGGTAAAGCATTCCAAGTATAGGAGACAACTAATTCAAAGACATGGAAAGTGCCACATACATGGGGAGTGAGCATTTATATAGAACCTGCCGAACTAAAGCATTTTACAAATATTATCTCTTTAAATTCTCAATTATTCCCATTTTTATAGTTTAGGAAATTTGAGGGGGCAGAGCTTAAGTGATTTGGCCAGATTCACATAGTTAATATTTATCTGAGGCAAGATATGAGCTCGGATCTTTCTGAGTCCTTGTCTAACACTGCACCCATCCCACCATCTTCTTATCATTAAACAGGCCAGCATACCTGGACAGTACTCGGCTAGTTGATGGAGGGGATAGGCCTGGAGTCAGGAAGACCTGAGTTCAAATGTGGCCTCAGACACTTACTCACTGTTTGACTCTGGGCAGGTCACTTAATCCTATTGTTCTCAGTTTCCTTGTCTGTAAAATGAGCTACAGAAGGAAATGGCAAAACACTTCAGTGTCTTTGCCAAGAAAACCCCAAATGGGATTACAAAGTGTCAGACATGACTGAAATGACTGAACAACAGAAAACTAAATAGCAAGAGAAGAAAGATGGGAAGAGGAAGGGTAGTGAATGTTTTTAAATACCACACATAAGCATTGATATATATATGTATACATATACATACATATATATTCTAATATATATGTATACATATACATACATATATATTCATATATATATATATATATATTCTGGAGGCAATGAAGCAAGCCTGCACAACATATGGCCGTCGGGCTGTTTGTGGCCTGCAAAAAGAATTTCCAGAGACCTGTGAAAAATGTAGGATGGCCACTGCACACACCCCTGTTTGTCACGTGACCTGTGGCAAACAACCATGATCAGTTTGTCTGTAGTCTAACCTATCTGCAGCCCAAAGAGGTTTACAAGTTGTGTGGGTCTGCACTAAGAAAACACTAGAGTTTATTGAGTAAAGAAAAAACATGATGAGACTTGTCTTTAGGAAAATTAATTTGGGAGCCAAGTAGAAACTAGATTTGAGTTGGGGGAGACTAGAGGCAGAGAGAACAATAAAAAGTTATTGGAATACCCCAGGTGAGAAGTGTTAATACCTAATATCAGCTTATGGCTGTGAGTGGCGAGGAGGGGACATAAAGGATAGATGTGAAGGTGGAAATGATAGGATTTAGCAATAGATAGGATGTATGGGGTGAGCATAACAGGAAGTCTGTGGCCCTAGTTAATAGAAAGCTGGTAATAGTGAAGTTTGGAAGAGGAGAGTATTTGGAGCTAAATAGATCATGGATTTTATTTTGTACATGTTGAATTTGAGATGACAATGGGACTGCCAGTTTGAAATGTTTTTGTCCCAAAGGAACTTCCACAACCTACTTATTTCATGAAGTTTTTTTTAATTCCATTGAGTTTTATATTTATTAAGAAATTGCTCTGTGCAGAGCACTGTGCTAGGCCCTGAGAGAGATACTAAATATAGATGAATCTGGGCCCCTCTCTTCAAGGGGCTTATAACAGTACAAATCAATAGAAAAGGAGTTCATTGGAGAAGTACAAACAAAACTGCTTTGTAGAGGAGGTGAACTTTTTATTCCACATTTAGAGACTAAGTTGCAAATTCATTTGACCCCATAAGAGGGAATATAGGGACCCAAATATAAGGTGGCAGCTACATTGAGCTTCAGAAAGAGATCTTTTTGATTAAAGGGCTCGAGCCCTAGGTTCAAGTCATGTCTCTGTTATCTTGGGCAGAGGCCTTACTTGATTCATCAGTAAAAATAAAGGATTTGGATTAGATGACTTCTGAAGGCCTTTACATCTCTTGACCTGGGATCGTTGCGATCTTCATAGGTAAAGGGAAAGCCCAAATCAACGAGATCACTGATCAATTTGTTCATTGGAGGAAGCTACCAGATGGCATCTCTACCTTGACCAGATTGTATGTCAAGTCCTCCCCAGCCCAGACCTATCCTGCTCCTGACCCCAGCAACAACCTCCCCATTAATAGCCTGGGGGCTCCCAGGGCCATCTGTCCTGTTGGCTCACTCTCCCCTTCCAATTAAATTTGTCCTTAAAACCTGAATTGAAGATACCTTTCCTGATGCTTCCAAATTTGTGAGTGTGTGTGGTGTGTATGTGTATGTGTATGTTTTTCCCTCCAATAATTTTCCTGAAGTAGGAAAGAATTTATAGTTACAGCTCTTCCTGGAGGCAGAGAAAGTGAAGCAGGAAATACCTTCAATGATATTTTTTATAGGGGTCGCAGAATGAATCCATGACTGCTCCCAAATTTGACCCCTGCTTCATCTGTGAGGCCTAAAATCCCTTTTGTTTCATTCATTTAATAAGCCTTTATGGAGTACTGATGAAGTAGCAGTGTCTCCCAGAAGGAGCTTGTATTCTACCTTGGCTGGAGAGTAGCCACAACATATAAACAAGATGAATCCAAATAAAATATTTATTTAACCCATTCTCCTTCCTCTACCCTGCCCCCAAATTCTCTGAGTTCACACATAATGAGTATGAACCATGAGGCCTGCCCTATCAACCTCTCTTTCTGGTTCATCATGCCTCTACTTAGAACCATTCCAGGAAAACTTCCAAATATAGAATAAACACTGCTTCTTTCTTATTTTCTCAGACATGGTCAACCATGTCTCCAGCTCCCACATAGGCTTTCAAAGCAGCAATACATAGGCATAGGACAACACTTATTTCACCTCATAGTATATACAGAACGCATAAAGGAATCACAGGGACACAAAAAAGATTTTAAAAATACACAAAACACTCAAATTACTAATAAACTCTTCCATTTTTTTTTCAAATGCTTTATTAACTTCTGGTTTACTACATTCATTTCTGCCAGATTTTGGATTACAAATTTTCTCCCTGTTTTTCCACTACCCACCTCCCCAAAATAGCGGACCCCCAGGATATCCCCTCCTCTTATTTCCCAATTACATGTAAAATAGTATTAATAATAATAGTGTGTGTGTGTGTGTGTATTAAATGTTTGGTTTTAAAACATTGAATTCCAGATTCATTCCCTTCCTCCCTTTTCACCCACCCTTACTGGGTAAATAAGCAATTCCATATAGGTTGTACATATGTAGTTAATGCAAAATATTACCATAGTAGATATATTGTAGAAGACTGATTATATTTCCCTTCCTCCTATTCCATCATCAACTTGATCTATTCTCTACTTTGGTCCTGTCCTTTTTCAAAAGTGTGTGCTTCCAACTTCCCTCCCCCACAGCCTGCCTCCCTTCCATCATCCCCCCTCTCATTCTCTTCCCCCTTACTCTCCTGTAGGGTGAGATACCGTGTTTGCCCGATAATAAGACCTATCCCCAAAATAAGCCCTCCCCTAACTGTGTAAGATTCCTCTAAAATAAGCCCTCCCCCGAAAATAAGCCCTCTGGTGTTTTTCTTTCCAAAAAAAAAAAATAAGACAGTGTCTTATTGTCGGGGAAACACAGTACCCTATTTAGTGTGTATATCATTCCCTCCCTGAGCCAAATTCAACAAGTATAAGGTTGACCCATTCCCTTATGCCTTCCTGTTCTTTCTCTCCATTATAACCATTTTCCCTTGCCTCTTCTATATGAGATAGTTTGCCCCAATCTGTCTCTCCCCATCTCCTTTCATTATATTCCTCTCTCACCTCTTAATTTCACCTTTTAAGTATCATCCCTTCCTTTTAAATTGGTCCTCTGACCTCTATCTATGTATACCTGTAAACATATATATACAGATATACATATGTAATCATACGCCTATATACACTCCAATAAAGACTATATATATATGTATATATATATATATTTCTATTTCGATTCCCTTCAACTATTTTCATACTGAGAAAAGTTTTATCAGTTACAATTATTGTTTTTCCATGTAAGAATGTTAATAGTTCAACTTTGATAAGTTCCTTATAATTTCTTTTCCCTGTTTACCTTCTCATGCCTCTCTTCCTTCTTATATCTGAATGTCAAATTTTCTATTCAACTCTTTTTTTTTTCTTCAAGAATACTTGAAAGTACATTATTCCACTGAATGACCATATTTTCCCCTGAAATATTATACTCAGTTTTGCTGGGTAGGTGACTCTTGATTTTAATTCTAGCTCCTTCGACCTCCGGAATATCATATTCTAGACATTCAATCCCTCAGTGTAGAAGCTGCCAGATCCTGGGTTATCCTGATAGTGTTTCCACAATATTCAAATTGTTTCTTCCTGGATGCTTGTGATATTTTCACCTTTGTGTGGGAATTCTGGAACCGGACTATAATATTTCTAGGAATTTTCATTTTGGGATTCTCTTCAGGAGGTGATCGGTGGATTCTTTCAACCTCTATTTTGCCTTCTGGTTCTAAAACATCAGAGAAATTTTCCTTGAGAATTTCTTGGAGGATGATTTCTAGGTTCTTTCTTTGATCATGGCTTTCAGGTAGTCCAATAATTTTTAAATTATCTCTCCTGGATATATTTTCCAGGTCAGTGGTTTTTCCCATAAGATATTTCATATTGCCTTCTATTCTTTCATTTGGATCTGTTTAACAGTATCTTGATTTCTCCTGAAGTCACTAGCTTCCCTTTGCTCCATTCTAAATCTGAAGGAATTGTTTTTATCAGTGAGCTTTTGAGATTCTTTTTCCATCTGGGAAATTTGGCTTTTCAAGGCATTCCTCTCCTCATTGACTTTTTGGGCCTCTTTTGCCAATTGAGTCAGTCTGTTTTTTAAGGTGTTATTTTCCTCAGTCAGGCTATTGACTCTCATTTCATAATTTTCTTGCATTGTTCTCATTTCTCTTCCCAATTTTTCCTCCACTTCTCTTATCTGCTTCTTAAGGTCCTCTATGGCCTGTAACCATCTCGTATTTTCCTTTTGAAGCTTTTGGTGCAGGAATTCTGACTTCACTGACTCCCTCCTGTTCCATGCTTTGATCCTTTTTGTCCCCAAAATAGGAGTCAAATGTTAGATTCTTTTGTTTTTTTGTTGGTCATGTTGCCACTCAATTACTTGACTCCTGGGCTTTTTGCCACAGTAGGACTGTGCCACCAGACTGGGGAGCTTCTGTCCGAAACACTGGGGTTTCTCAGTTGCCAGATGTATTAGTTGGGTGCCCTCTCTGAAGCCTCCACATGCTCTGGCAAGCTGTTCACATACCCCAGGACCTCCATCCTAGACTGAAATCCAGATCCAAGCAGGTTAAAGCAAGAGATATTACCCCTCAGACTGGTTGCTTGGTCCCTCTACATTCTGCAGGCCAGAAACTGAAGTTGCAAAGCAGCACAGGCTGTGCAGCAGCCCTCAGAGGCTTCTCACCCTGGGGGCAAAAGTGGACACACTCCCAACTACTGGGTCCCAAATCCACACTGCACTGACCTGTCACTTTGTCTTTCACATCTATGTGTTGATAATTCTGCAGATGGCCACAGCTGCTGCTGATCTGGCGTCCCTCCAGTTGGTGTTTGGTCAAGCCCGGCCTCAGGCTAAAACCTCTGGCTCCCGCGGGGCTGGGCTCAGTTCCCAGAGCACTGTGCTGACCGATTCCTGCCAGGCTGTCCTCAGCGGGAGGTTAGCTTCTTTATGTCATTTTGTGGGTTCTGCAGCTCCAGAGTTTGTTCAGAGTCCCCTTTACATGAGTTGGGGAAGGTGGAAGCTGGAGCCACATGGAAGTCCTCTTTCTACTCCGCCATCTTGACTCCGTAATAAACTCTTCTTGAAAGGGGACTAAACTTGAGGCTTCCAGAGTGAGTCACTTTTTCCTACTGGGCTATATAAAGCCTTTTCCATATTTACCTTCCATCCCCTTTATCCCTCACCAGCTCCCATGCATAGCACTACCTAAAATCAAAACTCTCCCTAGAACCAATACACACTTTGGAACTGCTCTATTAAAACTACACATTTATGGAATAAAGTGTGGGTGACTATGGTCAATTCACATCTCCTTTCCTGCAAGATCTGGCTTTAGATCTTATGTCTTTAGGGCCATATGGCTAGACCTCTTTTTTCCAGGTTGAATGCTGCTTGGGAATTAAGTTGATAATCTTCTTCTTTCTTTAGTAGGCCTGATCAATCAATTCGCAAAAATCTCTACAGTGGAAAATTTCAGTTGCCTTGAGATTATAAGGAAACATGAATGTCAAAATCACAAGTAGAGCTAATGTTGATTTCTTTTCCCTTTTGACAATAGTGACAAAATTATGCAGAATTTATTCCAACCAAAAAAACCAAAGAGTGTCTCTCAATCACTATGCAGAAATTGTGATGTATCTGCCAGATTTCACCATGATGCAACGGACATGGATTGTGGCCTCATGCTTGTCTTTTTCATCATGGGCTTACACTTTGTGAACAACGTAATTACCCAATTTTATCTTCCAACTCACCATATTGGTCATGAATGACTTTTGGCTCATTGCAAAGTGAAGTTCTCCCTTAATTGATACTTTACTTCCCTTAGCACATTAAAAAGGGTGTTTCCAACAGGATTTAAACCAGAGTCCTCTTGCCATAAATATACATTTGGATGTATAGTATACCTCATATTTTTAAAATATCAATTATTGTCTCTGATGGATATCCAAAGTTGTAATCTTGTTACCTGCTTAACATGTCTCCAAACTTTCTGAAAAAAAATCTTCACTGCATTTATAATTTATCTCATCCATCCTAACTATTCAGCTTCAGTTCCCATTCTCTCCTCCCTTGGAGAAGAAAGAGCCTGAAGGCAGAAATACCAATTAGTCAGTTATTGTAATAGCTTAATGAAAAAGGATGAGGGGCTGAAGGAGGATATTTGTTATTTGAATGGAGAGATTCTAGCATTATGGAATCCTAAAATTTAAAATCATAGATTTAAAGCTGTAAGAAACTATAGTGATATTCTAGTTTAACCTTCTCTGTCTACATATGAGGCACAGAGACATGAAGAGACTTGCCCCAGGTCATACAAGTAATAAGTCTTACAGGACTTGAATTAATTGTAAATAGTGTTGAACTCAGATAGCTAAATTTAGAGTCAAGGTACCCAAGTTCAAATGTCACTATATCATTTAATTACTTGTGTGACTTTGGGTAAGTCCTGGCATTGGCTTTTTCATTTGTAAAAAGAAGAGATTAGACTACCTGGCCTTTTTGATCCTTTCTAACTGTAGATCTGAGATTCTATGAACTCAGATTATCTGATTCTAAACTTATCATCACTCTTTCCACTGGATTATGTTTTTTTTTTATTTTTTTTTTAAGCAATCGGGGTTAAGTAACTTGCTCAAGGTTACACAGCCAGCTATTTCTGGGTGTGGCGCTAAGTATCTGAGCCCAGGATTCAATCCCCAGGTCATCCCGACACTGGGGCAGGTGCTCCTACTCGCTGAGCCACCTGGCCGCCCCGCACTGGATTATGTTTTACAAGAATGGGGCAAATGATTGGATATGAAAAGACAAAGTTAAGGAGAGGTACGACCCTCAATGACTACAATAACCATAGTAGAGATGAGACTTACGATGAGAGAAGATAAGCTTTGTTGGCCACATTGAATCTGAATTGCCTTTCTAAAAGCTAGGTAGAGATGTCCGGTAAAGAGTTGGTGATGTAGGAGTGAAACTCAGGAGAAACATCCTGGCTAGATATGCAGATTTTGGGAATCATCTGTATAAAAATGATACTTGTGGTACAGTAGAGGGAGTACCAGCCCTGGGAGTCAGGAAGACCTGAGTTCAAATCTGTCCTCAGACACACTAGCTCTGTGACCCTGTGAAAGTCACTTCACCCCAATTGCCACCAAGAAACCAAAAAACAAACAAAAAATTCCTGAAGCCATGAGAGAAGGTACACTATTCCAAACCATACTCATAATGGCATGTTATATTACATCACCACAGAGCAAGGTATAGAAGTAAGCTTTAGTCTTCTATGGCCCAGACTTTTAGGGAAGGACACTGGCTTTGGAGTAAAGTTAAAACCCTACTCCAGATTCTACATCTATGATGCTTGGTTAGTTACTTAATAGCCCTGGAGTTAAATTTCCTCATCTTTAATATTTTGGAGTTAGCACAGATGATCCTTGAGGGCTTTTCTAGATAAAACATCTGTGTTTTACAGAACAAATAAAGATGGAGTCAGATAAATAATTTCCCTTGTCATCATCTATAGCATGATTTTATATATATATATATACACATATATATATATACATATATATACACATATATGTGTGTGTGTTAGTGTATATTCTTAATCTATGCTACCTAGATGGATATGCTAATCTAGATTCCTTACATTTTGGTGCTCCAAAAGTCCCTGAACTGAATTTGAACCTGCCTTTTGTGTTGGGTTCCTATTCAGATTTCATTCTCAAGTCCTTCTCATGAATCTTTCTTTCTCATGATTTTCCTAATCAAAGACATAGATCAGCCCATCCTTAAGTAGGATACTGCATTTAAAGTCTACTTATACCTTGAAGACTCAGCTCAAGTTCTATGTCCTCCATGGTGACCTTTGCTAGGCTTCCAGTGGCCTCTCCCTTTTCCAAATTCCAAAATTAGTATGACACAGGTTTGAGTCTGCAGATTCTCAAATTTTTCAAATATTTTATACTGCTTTAGTGTTTTTTAATGCGTGCAGTGGCTTGGTTTTTTTGGTTTTATTTTGTTTTGTTTCATTTTTTGGGTTTGATTTTTTTTTGTAAACTCACGGAGAGCAGGAATTATTTCTTAACATGCTTTTGCATTTTAAGAAAAAAAATTATCATTCTTTTTGTATTCCTTTGTTGGGTATACAGTAAGTAGCAATCAAATAACTGATTCAGCATATGTTTTGTTTCCCAGCTAAGATAAAAGAACTCTAACCCCAAGGGAAAAGCAAACATAAATTCATCAGTAATGCTGTTTTTTTTTAATGGACTGATTTTATGTTTTAGTAGTGGGGGCTGGAGGGTAGCACATTAAGAGAATAGAGAGAACCACAGAGAGGCAGGTGTATATGGTTTTGTGTAATCCTCCACCTGTACTGGTTTGGGGAAAAATGTCACAGATTGAGCTTACAGAAATGATATTTGCATACATTTACTTCATAGGGCTTGAAAATGAAAAGAACCCTTTAGATTATTTATTTCAAATCCATCATGCTATAGATAAGGAACTCAGGGACAAAAGACATTATGGGACTTACTTGCCCAAAGTCCAATAGGTAGTAATAATTAGAAGAGCTGCATTTGAAAGAAGGTCCTCTGACACTGCCCTCCCCCATTACTCTTTCCCCTCCTGCTTTTTCACATCTCTTCCTGCTGATCTTTTTATGTTTGAACCTTTTCAACTAAGGGGATCCTTTGTAACATCTTGTCATACTTATTCCATTGTCACTAAACATTTTGCCCACAGAAACATTCTGTTACCCCATTTACCAGGGCCTCGACATTTGGCTCACAAAGAAACCAAACCAGTCAATCTGCAGAATATTTACAGGACTATTAACCAAAAATATACAAAGCAATAGTTAAAGTCTTAGGTTCTTAAGAAAGGGTTAAAAATTCAATCTGGATGTTCAGTCCTACTGAGGCTTATCTGACATCTGCAACAACTCAGCAGTCACTTCTAGGCAACTACAGCCTTGAAGATTGAAAATTCTCCGTCCCCCTACTGGGATCCTTTTAGGAATTTAGTGGTGGACCTACCTGCCTTTCCTTTCTCATTTAGTTATACTCAAAAATGGGGAGTTAAGAAGCATGTGCAGAAACAGGGCTGCTGTAAGCAAAGCATTTTGTACCAATATGAGTTATTGCCAATATTACCATCATTATGAAATCCAAGTTGATACAATCAGGGACAAATTTATGCACCAAGTGTTAGCTCTAGGGGAATGAGAAAGTGTTTGTGAAACACTTTCTGAAATAAGCACCCCAGCAGCAGCAGGATTGTAACTATACTCAATGAGTAGAATTTACAAAGAGACTAATTTTGGCTTGAAGAAATGAAAGAAAAAAGAATTCCCTACCAATTAGAGCTATTCAAATATGGAATGGATGATGGTGGAGGTAGTGAATTTTCTCTTGGAGGAATTTAGTTAAAGTCCTCATGGTCATTTTTTTTTTAAATAAGGATTTTTTGCCCAGGTATTTATTGGTTGAGATAGTCTCCAAGGTCCCCCTTAAATCTAAAATTTTTTTGACATTAGGGATCTCAAATCTGAAGGAATGAAAGAAAGTAGAAAGTTATCAGATGTTGTTACTAACTGGTAATTTTGTGACTATGCTAATTAGCCAAGTCCTTCTTCTGAGATTTGGGGAGGTCTTAGTATGCCTGTAGAAGACACATTGGGGACTAGTAGCCTATGAACTTAGAACCTCAGATTTGTTAGTTAAATGAGAACAAAGAAATGATACAGAGATTTCATTAAAAATAGGCAGGGAGGCCTTTTCAGGCCTGGTTTTAGTTTTTAGAAAGCTATAAACTACATTGTCTACCTAGAGTTAAATATGAAAAGAGAAATGGAGGACAGAGTACTCTTTGCATTTCTTCTAACAGTTGTTCTCTGTCCCCCAAAAGGCATTGTGTTGACTTCTCCTTCAGCTACCAGAATAACCTTTAGATTTCTGTCTCAAAGAGTTACCTTGGGAGAAGCCCAATAAGAATTTTACTCATTTAGTTGGCATGATTTAGTACCTGACTTAGCTTTTCAGAAATCTTGCCAATATTAGTATTGCATACAGACGCTTCTCAAATTAGCGGTGTCCTGGGATATCAGCAGAGATGGAGCTATTAAATCACACGGCAGTTGTCCTCTGCCACTGAGTGAAAGGCACTGGATAGTTCCTTGGAATTCCAATGCCCTCTTCAGGGTGAATTATCAAACCATTGCCTACTATAAGGTGGGCACTAGATTAAATATTATTAGTCTCCATTGTCAAAGGGCTTACCATTGGGTGGCATCCTTTTTCCAAACCTGAATCTCTTACTATACTTCTTCTTTCATTCTTGTTTCTTACTTTTTCTTGTGCTACTTCTCTCCTGGAGGACTCTTTGTCATCTTCCCCAGTTTTCCTTCAAAGTTCACTTTACTCACTCCACAGAGTCTCCTCATACAGACCTCAAGCCAAGATCATTTTTCTCCCATTTTGAATTCCAACAACTTTTCTCTATCTGTACTATACCATCTTCTAGTTATTGAAATACTTACTGCTGTTTTCTAATCGTATAAAGTATATTTATCTTGATTAGCCAGCTAGACTTGTGATAAAATAAAAAGATTGGATTTGGAATTCAATACACACTTTTGTTTCTTAGTAACAGAATGGCCTTGGGCAAATCACCAAACATTTATTTCTTCATATATAAAATGAAAGGGTTAGACCAGTTGATCTCTAAGGTTCTTTGCTGCTCCAAAGCTCTGATCCCTTGATCCTTACATTCCTGTCATCATGTATTTTGCTTTCACTGTATCTTGAACACGTTGTAGGAGCTGCCATGTGTCATAATATTGATAATGACCCTGTCAGTTATATGCTTTAATTCAGTGGTATGTGTTTCTGTGTCTGTGAATTTCTGGCTTTTTTGTGTGTTTGTTTTTTGGTTTTATTGGTGGAGGGAAGGTGGAAGAAATAGACTTCTGGGAATTCAGACCTTACTGAAAATTTTCTATCATTATAAAAATTATTTCCTATAAGAGTAGATGTCAGAAGCAAGGACTGAAGGTAGCTCTTACTTATTCCAAAATTGGCTTTCTATGCACTCTATCTTTAATATGTAAGGACTAAAAAACAAATATATATATATATATATATATATATATATGTATATATATATATATAAATTGTGAGAAAGTATGCATTCTTGTCCTTCAATATTTCAGGGAATATGTTTCCATCTTCTTTATGTTAGAATTTCACTGAATTTCTTTAAAAGGGCAGAAAATAAACTATATATTTTATGGATGCTTGGCAACCAGTTTGTTTTGAGAAGGTAGCTTATACCACAAATCAAAATCAAGGTGTCTGTCAATACATTTCAACAATTGCTATATTTAGTATAATCTCTCTGTCTCTCTCTCTGTCTCTGTCTCTCTCTCTGTCTCTCTCTCTCTCTCTCTCTCTCTCTCACACACACACACACACACACACACACACACACACACACACACACACACATGGTTGGTCAAGTTTAAAAAAAAAAGCACTTTTCTTTATTAATCAGTCGCAACCAGTGCTTTGGCAATAGCAAACAAGGGCAAAGTTACTCCCATTCTGAACCAAGGTCAAGCCTGCTGGACCTATGGATTTGAGAGTGAGTTATAGTTATGAACATGATACACAGCAAGGAGATCCAAAGGTGAGAATGTAAGTGAAAGAAACAGATCTGAAACTGCTACTACCTGTGCATAGAAGGCATGTTGAAAGCAAGGACCAAAAAGGAGAAATAATATATGAGTCCTAGAGGATAGTCAGACTGGTACTGTGATGGATTCATGATTCCATCAAAGTGTGTTCTCCCTGCCTCATTAACAGACTGCCAACATTGCTGATTTTCTCATTCCATATGATTCATTTCTATGTCCTTCCAGAGATAGCATATAAGAAAACCTATTCAACATCCTGTAGTCCTTCCTCCAAGTCTTTTAATATTTCATAGGTACCAGTGCATCACTCAGACTATCCAGTTGTTATCCCTTGCTCTTGTGATATCTCCACCCCCCTGACTTATCTGACCATACATAGCCTTAATAATTAACACATATTCCTCTAACATTGGTGAAATCTGGAAGAAGGGAAGTTAAAGCACTCTACCAGAGAGTAATCATGACTTCCAGCAATACCCGTTCCCTCACAGTGGATACTCTGAATGTTTGGTAAGAATAACCAAAAGTGGGAGCAGCAGATACCTTCTACTTACCTCAATATAAATCTCATACCTCTTCAACTATTCTTACAAGTCACCAGAGGGTCAGGATTGCTGCAGCTCAGGAAGAAGATACATGCATACATGCACACATACATACATACACACGCATACATATATGTATACACCTGCATACACGTGCATACCCGTGATTCATGTGTAAATATATTCATATATGCCTGTATGTTTATATATGACATGAATGCATGTATATATGTATAACATGTTTCTAAATTAGTCTTTAAAAGTAGAGAAGTTGGTGATGCAAATTGGAGGGGTATGTCAGCATTACATTGTCATTTTATGAGGATGTCATTGTTAAATATTAAAATAAAGATTTTAAAAAGTTTTCCTCTTAAAGTGGTTGAGAAGCTCTGTAAGGCAAAATTTATTGTTTCCATCGCAATCTGTCATTATCCCTATTTGGAGGCCTGAATTCAATTTCATCAAATAAATATTAATTAATCACCTATGAGGTATTTGGTGCTGAAAATACAAAGATTAAAGAAAGGATACAGTCCTTGATGTCAAGGAACTTACACTGGGGCATGAAAGATCAATCTCAAAGGAGAGATCCAGTCAAATGGCTCAGTACTCTCAGAAAACCAGAGGAAGAAGAGAATATTTTCAGTTACATCAAGGAAGGCATTCTCTTCACCAGTGTACATGGATATCTCAGTGCTGGAGATGGAATCACAGACTTGAAGGAAAAGCAAAATGGTCGTACCTATTGCTTGGGAGAAATATGGAATGAGAGAGAAAAGGTAAATTGGAATGTGATCAAGGAGAGAGATGAATGTCCAGCTGAGAAGCTTGTATTTTATCCTAGAGGCAATGAGGATTATATGAAGAGGCCGGTATATAAGAAAGATGATTTTACCTACTTCATGAAGAATGAGCAGGTGAGGGGAACAAGTCAGTTCTGAGGTCTTTATGATGTTAAGATGTGATAAGAAGTCATAAGACCCTGAATTGAGGCAGCAGCATTATGTAAGTGTGGAGAAGTTGATAAACACAAAAAAATTATGCAGAAGTAAAAGTCTTTAGGACTTGGCATGTTGACTGTATTAGAAAATGTAGCTTGGGATAAAAAAAAAAAAAGCAAAAGATGTCTCCGGAGGTTTAAACCTTTGTGACTGGGAGATGGATGGTGTTTCTATAATTAACAGAAATAGGAAGTTTAAAGGAAAAAATTGGCTTGGCAGTGTGGGAGAAATAAATTCAGATTTGGGCATACCGAACATAGATTAAAGGAGAACACATACTAGAAATGTTATTGTCCACTATTGGTTTTGGACCAGATTCGTTTTACTGGCATTTGTTATTCAGTCATTTTAGTCATGTCTGATTCTCCATGACTCCGTTTGGTTTTTTTTTGGGGGGGGGGGGGGGGGGGAGAAGATACTGGAGCAGTTTTCTATTTCCTTCACCAGTTCATTTAACAGAAAAAGAAAATAAGGCAAAAAAGGTTAAGTGACTTTCCCAGGGTCACACAACTCTTAATTGTCTGAAGCCAGAATTGAACTCAGGTCTTCCTGACTCCAGGCCCAGTGCTGTATCCACTACATTACTTAGCTGCCCTTCATTGGCATAAGGAACACTTAATGAGAGAATATCCCTTCTACAGATCTAGGTCAGTATTTGTTCTGTAACCTATAGTCTATGAATTGCCTGAGGCACAGAGAGATAAACAAGGCCAGTTTTTATAGGAAGTAGTTTCCTTCTGAGGCTAAGATGTTGCCTCTGTCCACAGAGTCCCCCCAAAACTCTCCCTCCCCAAAGCAAGAAACAGTGAGCTTCCATAAGATTGTCTTTTCTGTTAACCAGAAAAGAATCACAAGTGCTGTCATTCGACTTACTCACCTTCATAAGTATTGCATTTCCACATTTCCAGAATTAGGTAACTGCTTTCTTTTTTCCTACAATTTTCCAAAGTGTTTTATAAGCTCTTCCTGAGTTCCAACTTACCTCCTTTTTCTTTACACTTAATCTATTCCACCTTTGTTTGGCCCACTACAGAAACCAAGAGGGTAGCTACTCACTACTAGCGGGATTAAAGTATGTGTTTCCAATGTGTTTAGCCCTGTGAAGCATGCCTGGTATGGTCTCTGCAGTTAAGTAGCTTATAAAATAGCCTATTATACATTTGAGAAATATTAGTAAATTCACTCCTCCTGTCCCTTCCAGTCATCTCTTTTCTAGGTTATAACCTCAATTTCAACATTCACTCATTCAAAAACTTCAGCAAAGTGCTTCCAGCTAAATGCAGGGTATACAATGTGCAAAAAAAAAAGTTTAAATTAATAGACATAATAAGTACATAAGTGAGGGACAATCTAAATACTATGTGAGGTCATAGGTGAAGGGAAAGATAGATTGCCTACACTTGTGAGACCAGTGACCTGTCTTCTTTAAACTCTCTATCCCCTCCAGGGTTTAGCACATCGTTCTACATACTGTAGCTGTTCCATAAATCTTGGTTGAAGGGATGAATAAATAGAAGTGCCAGAGAAGATTTCATAGATGAGGCAGAGTATAAAGTTGCCTCTAAAGGATGGTTAGAATTTCAAAAGACTGTGATGGTGTGTTGGGGGTGGGGGAGAGTGGGGAGGAAGATCATTTAAGGCATAGGGAATAATGTGAGAAAAGGAATAGAAGCAGGAGACCATAAGATATATATGAGGAACTTTTTTTTTAAATAGAAAAGTAAATTTCTTCTATCTTTCCTGAGAAGTCCAATTCCCTAACCCTTTAATCATGTTAAAAGTAAGGAAAATATTGGAATCATTCCTGACTTACCTACCTATGTAGAACCAGATGACTGACTTTTCAAGCAAAGGTAAAATTTATTTAATAAAAAGAATTTAAAATATTAAAAATGAGAAAAGTGTGGCATACAAATAGCATAACTAAATTCAAAACTATTCAATAAAGTTATTGATAATCAAATGAAGTAATGGATCAAAATGTTAAAAAAAAAGAATAAATACAGAGACAGATAAATGATTTCATTCAGAAGTTTAGCTATAAATATTTATTTATAGTTAACAGATTAATGTAGATTAATGTTTAGATGTAAATGAATTGCCCTAAGGAGGAGAGGAAAAAAGCACTTTTATTAACAGAGTTCATCGACTTGCCAGTCTAATATGATTGTCAGGAAAGGCAAGAGTAGATGATAAATTTTTCCTAAATCCGATGGAGATGGATGAAGGGAATGAATAATGTTACCGGTAAAACAAGTGAAAAAAATGAAGAATAAAATCAGTTTAAAGAAAACTTACACTAGATAAAGTCATCCTATCAATCAATAATCAAAGTGGAAGAGCAACAAACAGAAGAAAAAGTAAAGACATCAACAGTTGGTTTTGTTTTTTTGTTTTGTTTTTCTTAAATAAACTTGTCATCATTGAAGAGAGTAGATCTAAATAGTTCTGCTTATTTAGGCATTTTAAAAAATGAATGAGGAAATGCCATAAAAAAAAAGATAAAACTTTCCTAAAGGAATTCTGTCCCAGTGTTGATATGTCCTTTATGAGGACACTAGCATACTTAGGAAGACATGCACAAGATGCACACAGGATTGACAGTCATGGATACATTTTTGTGTTCTGTGTTATTGGAAGGACCATTCATTATGAGGTAATCATGACCATTATTTTCTACTATCTTCTGCGTAGCCTATACCTTTTTTTATTTTTTTAAAGCAATCAGGGTTAAGCAACTTGCTCAAGGTTACATGGCCAGTTATTTTGTGTGGGTGTTAAGTATCTGAGGCTGCTACCGATCCCAGGTCTCCCGACTCTGGGGCCGGTGCTCTTACTCACTGTGACACCTGGCTGCCCTGAGTAGCCTATATCTTGATTCAGTTAAAAGGCACCAAATTGGACAGAAAATTCTAATTGTTCGGCTATTGGCAAACAATATGGGGGTAAAATAACATTTTATACATGATTTGCTATAAGGTTCATATTCCTACACTGGATATGTTTTTCTTGCTAATGCATTTTAATGATAGGACCTGTAACTCTACTTTGCCACTGTTGCTCAGAGTCAGTTCTCCTCTGTGTTGTGTTTGGAGAAGTTATTTTCTCTCCCAATGATAAATTACAATTTTAAGCTTTTCTTTTAATGTTTTTCCTCATTTTTAATGAGGAATGATAAATGCAAGTATATTTGGTATCATTCTTTGTCAGGAATAAGAAAAAAATAAATAGCAATCACAATAATAAAAATAATAACTAGCCTTTATATAAGCTTACGTTTTTGATCCTATTATTTCATTTGATTTTCATATCAACCTTGAGAGGGAAATGCTATTATTCCCATTTTACGTATGAGGAAAGAGAGGCAGGAAGATGTTAAGTGTCTTGGCAAGAAAAACACAACTAATACATTTCTGAGGCAGGATTGGAACTGCAGGCTTCCTGAGACCAAATCTCTATGCTTTGTGCAAATTAACACATTTGATCAATAGTTATTAATGAAAACAAGTTAAATTGCATCAGGAAATTCTCTAACATGCTGGCTCAGTTTGAGATCTCCTTGGAGAAAGATTGCATCAAGATGAATAACAACAGAACTTATTTCAACTATGCTTTTTTTTTTTTTTAGAAATTATTTCTTTTTTACTTCTCAACATTCATTTCCATAAGATTTTGAATTCCAAATTTTCTCCCCGTCTCTCTCCTCCCTCCCACCCCAAAATGGCATGAATTCTGATTACATCTTCCCCCAGTCTGTCCTCCCTTCTATCATGGCCCCCCTCTTATCCCCTTCCCCCTCATTTTCTTGTACGGCAAGATAGATTTCTCTGTCCCATTGCCTGTATATCTTATTTCCCAGTTGCATGTAAAAACAGTTTTACATTTGTTTTTAAACCTTTGGGTTTCAAATTCTCTCCCTTCTTCCCTACCCATGCACCCTCATTGCAAAGGCAAGCCATTAGATATATGTTATACCTGTGTAGTTATGCAAAACACTTCCATAATAGTTATGTTGTAAAAGACTAACTATATTTCCTTCCATCCTATCCCTTCCCCCACTTATTCTATTTTCTTCTTTGACTCTCTCCCTTTTCAAAAGTGTTTGCTACTGACTACCCCTTCCCCCAATTTATCATCCCTTTTATCATTCCCCCCTTCCACTTATCCTTAACCTTCTCCCTTACTTTCCTGTAGGGTAAGATACCCAATTGAGTATTTCCTCCTTAAGCCAAATCTAATGAGAGTAAGGTTCACTCATTCCCCCTCTTCCCCTCCATTGTGAAAATTTTTTCTTGCCTCTTTTATGTGAGAAAATTAGCCCCATTCTTTCTCTCCCTTTCTCCTTCTCCCAATATATCCCCCTCTCACCCCTTAATTTTATCTTTTAGATATTATCCTTTCATGTTCAACTCACCCTGTGTCATCTATCTATCTATCTATCTATCTATCTATCTATCTATCTATCTATCTATCTATCTATCTATATCTATCTATCTATCTATCTATCTACCTACCTATCTACCTAACTATTTACTCCAACTATCCTAATACTGAGAAATATCTCATGAGTTGCAAATATCATCTTTCCATGTAGGAAGGTAAACAATTCAACTTTAATAAGTCCCTCATGATTTCTCTTTCTTGTTTACCTTTTCATGCTTCTCTTAAGTCTTGCATTTGAAAGTCAAATTTTCTGTTTAGCTCTGATCTTTTCATCAAGAATGTTTGAAAGTCCTCTATTTCATTAAATGTCAGTTTTTCCCCCTGAAGTATTATTCTTAGTTTTGCTGGGTAGGTGATTCTTGGTTTTAATCCTAGCTCCTCCAACCTCTGGGATAACATATTCCAATCCCTTCAATACCTTAATGTAGAAGTTCCTAAGTCTTGTGTTATCCTGGTTGTATTTCCACAATACTCTGATTATTTCTTTCTGGATTCTTGCAATATTTTCTCTTTGACTTGGGAACTTTAAAATTTGGCTACAATATTCCTAGAAGTTTTCCTTTTGTGATCTATTCAAGAGTTGATCAGTGAATTCTTTCAATTTCTATTTTACCCTCTGGTTCCAGAATATCTGGTTCCAGAATATCAGGGCAGTTTTCCTTGATAATTTCTTGAAAGAGGATGTCTGCACTCTTTTTTTTATCATGGCTATCAGGTAGTCCAATAATTTTTTTTAATCAATCGGGGTTAAGTATCTTGCTCAAGGTTACACAGCCAGGTGTTTCTGGGTGGGTGCTAAGTGTCTGAGCCCAGGATTTGATCTTCAGGTCATCCCAACACTGGAGCTGGTGCTTTTACTTGCTGTGCTACCTGGCCACCCAGTCCAATAATTTTTAAATGATCTCTGCCGCATCTATTTTCCAAGCCAGTTTTTTTTTTCAAAGAGATATTTCACATTGTCTTCTATTTTTTCATTCTTTTGGTTCCATTTTATAATTTCTTGATTTCTCATGAAGTGATTAACTTCCATTCCCTCCATTCTAATTTTGAAGGAATTACTTTCTTCAGTGAGCTTTTCGACCTCCTTTTCCATCTGGCCAAATCTGCTTTTTAAGGCATTCCTCTTCTCATAGGTTTTTTCTACTTCTTTTGACATTCAGGTTAGTTTATTTTTAAGGTATTATTTTCTTCAGTATTTTGGGGGGTGTCCTTTAGCTCAAGCTGTTGACTTGTTTTTCATGATTTTATTGTATCACTCTCATTTCTCTTCGCAATGTTTCCTCCACTTCTCTTACTTCATTTTCAAATTTCTTTTTGAGCTCCTCCATGGTCTGTGACTGATTCATATTTTTCTTGGAGGCTTTGGATATTGGAGTTTTGAGTTTGTTTTCTTCTTCTGGTTCTATGTTTTGATCCTCTTGTTCACCAAAGTAAGATTCTATAATCTGACTTTTTTTATGCTGCTTACTCATCTCCCCATCCAAATACTTGACTTTCTAACTTCTTGTCAAGGCAGAACTCTGCTTTCAGTGGCAGTGGCAGTGGGGTTGTGGGTGGAGATGGGGCTGGGCGTACTGTTCCAGGATTCTGGGATTTTGTATCAGTCGCTGGATTCCCCACTGTCTGTGGGCCCAAAAGCAACCACTGCTACTGCTGCTGCAGCCACTGCCACCTTTACCGCCTTGGGGGCTGGGGTCAGTTTGTGCTTCTCTTTCACCCAGGTGCCACAGAGTTCCCTCACTGATTTTCCATGGTGTTCTCAGCATTTCTGGGTTGAGAAGTCTGGAAATTGCCAGAACTGCCCACAATTCATTCCCCTAAGGCCTGCTTCAGCCTTGTCTTTGACTGGTCACTGAACTATACTCTGCTTCCTGCCTTGTGTTATATACCCTTCTTGTCAGCCTTCCAGGCTGTCTTGGGCTGGAGATATGTTTCACTCTGTGAACTAGAACCAACATCCTTTGACTCCTCAATCATAGATTTTTTTCTCCCCCATTATACCATGACCATTCTTTTATATTATTATTTCAATTAGATGTTGCATGTTATAACCCCAAAGGGTCAGCTTTCTAATATAAGGAGCATATAAGTTTATGATGTTTTGATAAGAAAAGTCCATGGATTTAAAGATTTTCAGTCAATGTCTACACTACTATGTTAAGCCTTATTTAACAAAATCAGGAGTGATCAAGATTCTAAATGAAAATTCTATCCTTTAAACAAGTCAAATGGAATAGGAACGAGAATTTGATTCCAATTTACCCAAAGACAAATATGCTTCCCAGTTCCTTCCCTCTTTCAAAATCCAAACCCTGCGGCTTTTGTAGAATTAATAGGATTTCAATGCACCCATGATAGATTTGAATTTTAGATTTCCACAACTAGTGCCATAGTCTGACCATGCTCATCACTACTCCCTAAGGACAAGTCTATTACAAGATATTCATTTTATATTTTCATCAAAACCAGGTAGGGACTGAATGGAAAACAAACTCATAATTGTATTTCCTTCCCAACACCATTTGTATGATTCCATAATGAATGAAAAAGATCATGAAGCATGATTTGGAGAATAAAAAAACCTGCAAAAAATTACTTCACAAGCTGTTATCTAACAATGAATTACATAGATAGAGAAGTATGCTGATTGATAGCTTACAAAAATGCATGAAAATTCACAATGTTATTTGACAGAACTTCAAAGCTCCTACATGGTTGAGATAACCCACCCCACAAAAAAATTAATTTCCAACACATGTTGCAATAGCAACAATTTTAGGAGAATAAAATCTGATTCTTGAGGATTATTTTTTTGCTTGTTTTAGCATAGATAGTCCTCTGTTTAGTTCAACTTCTAAAAAGATACTACTTGTAGGAAGTGATCAGATCACATACTTAAGGTAGAAAGGGTCTCTGGAGGTCATCTTGTTCAAAATTTTCATTTTGCACATGAAGAAGCTGAGTCACACATATGTTAAATGACTTACCCAAGGTTAAACATCTAGGAAGTGTCAGAATTAGAGTTAAGGTTTGAACCTAGGTCTTCTGACAGAGATATTTTCATTGAACCATATGTTTTCAATTCTTTGTTATAAAGGAATAATTTTTGGACCCTTCCTATGTGTAAGGCTGGTAACAATGTAAGTCTACTAAGAAAGTAAGATGCAGCCCCTTCTCTTTCCCCCTTTTCTCTTGTTTTTCACCCTCCTCAGTTCCTTCTTTCTCTTTTCTTATCCTTTGCCTTTTCCTCCTTTCCCCTTCTCCCCCCTTTATCCTTCCCTTCCCTCTCCATATTAGCCTTTTTTTCTCAATTCTTGCACGTCTTTTCTTCTCTTTCTTCTCTTCCCCCTTCCTTCCCTTCCTTCACTCTGTCTTTTCCCTTTCCCTTCTTCATACTTTTCTCTTTCTCCTTTCTTTCCTCCTTGAATCCTCTTTTCTTCCTCCTTTCGTTTCTCTTTCAGAGTTCCTTCTTCCTCTCTTTCAGTTGACTCAACTCCTCCAAGAATAGGGATCTTGTGTTTTCCTGTCAATTTGATCCTGGAAAAACTTCCTCTCTCCCTTCCGGCCTCCTGCCTTTCCCCCTACCCTCAAACCAGGAGCCATGTGTGGCAAGTTGTATGCTATACTCATTATTGGAGAGCTGGAGAAGAGTTGGTGCATCTCGGAGTGCCCCTCAGAACTCACTTAGCACACCATCCCTCTCTCATCCCCTGTCCCGGGACAGGTCCAACGGGTCCTTCTCCAAGCGGAGCCTTGAAGGGCCTAGCTGGCACCATTACCTCCAACAAGTGGAGCTCTCCCACCTCCTCTGAGGGGAGCAACGTCTCGGAGGGCAGCAAGGCTTTGAACAAATCCATTGACAATGATGAGAGGGCATGTGGAGCCCTGACATTGAGAAGAGCTTCCAAGAGGCCCTTGCCATCTACCCACCCTGTGGCAGGCACAAGATCATCTTATCAGATGAGGGCAAGTTGTATGGCAGTAATGAGCTGATTGCTCGTTATATTAAGCTCCTGACCAGGAAAACTAGAACCAGGAAGCAGGTATCTAGCCACATCCAGGTGCTGGCCCGTCGTAAAGCTCGGAAAATCCAAGGCAAGTTAAAGGACCAGGCAGCTAAGAACAAAGCTCTGCAGAATATGGCAACCATGTCATCTGCTCAGATCATCTCTGCTACAGCCTTCCACAATAAAATGGCCCTTACCTGGGGACCAGCCTACCCAGCAGTCTCAGGGTTTTGGCAAGGAACTTTGCCAGGCCAAGCCAGAACTTCCCATAATGTGAAACCTTTCTCTCAACAAACCTATGCTGTTCAGCCTCTGCTCCCTCTGCCAGGGTTTGAATCTCCTGCTGGGTCCACCCTGTCGCCATCAACCCCTCCATGGGCACGGCCGAAGTGTGGCCAGCTCCAAGCTCTGGATGTTGGAGTTCTCTGCCTTCTTGGAGCAGCAACAAGATGTATAACATGTATAACAAGCACCTATTTGTACACATTGGCCAGTCCAATCCCAGCTATAGGGACCCCTACCTCGAAGCGGTGGACATCCACTAGATCTATGACAAATTCCCTGATAAGAAGGGAGGACTCGAAGAGCTCTTTGAACGAGGACCCTCAAATGCCTTCTTCCTCGTCAAGTTCTGGGCTGACCTCAACACCAACATTGAGGATGAAGGCAGCTCTTTTTATGGTGTCTCCAGTCGATTTGAGAGCCTTGAGAACATGATCATCACCTGCTCCACCAAAGTCTGCTCCTTTGGCAAACAGGTTGTGGAGAAAGTCGAGACAGAATACTCCCACTATAATGGCCACTACTCCTACCGAATTCACCAGTCTCCTCTTTGCGAATATATGATCAACTTCATCCATAAGCTAAAGCACCTGCCAGAGAAATACATGATGAACAGCATATTGAAGAATTTTACTATTCTGCAGGTGGTGACCAACAGAGACACCCAGGAAACCTTACTGTGTATTGCATATGTGTTTGAAGTGTCTGCAAGTGAGCATGGAGCTCAACATCACATCTACTGGCTGGTGAAAGGATAAGAGACTTGGGGATGGAGGACGAGAAGAGCCAGGCTGTGTGTGTACAGGGAAAGGAGGGAGATCTGGTCTATGCCTGAAGTTCAGAATCAAGAAAATAACATTTCTCACCCTCTACCCCCCTTCCCAAGAGCAAACATATTCCCCTAACCTCAAATAAACTCGAGATATTACATAAAAAAAAGAAAGATGCAACAGAGTTAAGAAGTAAGAATACTAACAAAACAAGTAGAAAATTAAATAACGATGAGAAATTACCCTTGTCCAAAAGCAAGTTTGTTTGTTTATTTTACCTCAGTAGTGTTTGTCATGGATTGCTTTCCCAGTCTGGTGAAACCTTTGGACCCATTGTCAGAACAACATTATAAAAGTAAAAATAAAATACATAGTATTACAAAGGAAATAAATTATATTTAAATAACTGTGATAGAGCATAGTGGCCCATGCCTAAAATTAATTCTGCTGATATTGATTGAGATTGTTATCTCTATTAATTCCATCATAATATGGCAAGTTTTTTAAGAGTAGGGTTAGGTGAAGGGATGAGGAAAACAACTTAATAAGGAGAAAACTAGCCCAGAACAGAAACAGAGCATGAAACAACCCATGCCAATGTGTAGTTGCTTTTTTTTCCATCTTGGGTCAGATAAGGAAAACCAGTCTCAAAAAAAAGTTTCAAAAATTATGTTAAAAACAAGTACATGGACATAAGTTTAAGATTTTTTTTGTCCTATTGGAAACTTTAATTGAACACTCTTCTTACTTGATTTGTATATTTACAGTATAAATAACAATAATAATAACAGCAGTAAAAACAACACAATATTGGCACCCACTATTGACTACTAATTGCAACTAATATTAGTCACATTTGTTAAATGGTATATGGTTTACAAAGGCTCCTCACTATAACCATTAGCTAATGTGATTTCCTGGGAAAGAAGAAAAGCATCAGACAGAAAGTCAGGAGCTTTAAGCATCTTCTACTATACTGCCAACTAGTTGTGATATCTTGTGCAAATTACCCCTCTAAGACTAAATATCCTCATGTATCAAATGAAGGGACTGGACTAAATTATATCTAAGGTCAGTCAATAGCCATTTATGAAATGTTGACTATATTCAAGGTACTGTGCTGGGTAATAAGATCCCGTCTGACTTCCAACAATCAATTCTTTTATTGTGTGAACATGTTTTGAAATTGATAAAGAAAACATTAACATTAACATTCATCATTATGAATAAGCCCAATAACTGAAAAATCTATCCATCAGAATTTTTAATATAAGTACTCTATTTATCAACATATCACATGAAAACATGTCATTGCTGAATTCTCAGGGCTTCTTAAATGTTCATTTGGGCAATGTGCTCCCTTTGCAAATACACTTTGTGTTATTTTGCAAGAACACTCCTCTTCTCTCTTTTTTGATCTCATATGACATTTTAAGGCATGTCCTGTTCATATCTCTCATCTTGTACAGGAGTTATGGCAAAATGATTAAATTGCTTTCCCAACATTGTATAGCCAGGCAAGGAAATAGACAAAATTAGACCCCAAATCTCCTGGCTCAGTGTTCTTTCCATGAAGCACAGTGACACCCAAAGCCTCAAGGAGGCTATATAGAAAGTTATTTGTTCTGTCTAATAGAGGTTAATGTAAAAGGGAGGCTCAGAGGGTGAGAGAAACAAAGACGGAAAGACAGAGACAGAGAGAGAAAAATGCATAATCTACTATCTTGTTAATTTTCACTATTTTTGATAGTGCTCAGCTACATAATTGATCTGAAGCCAGGAGTTCTAGGAAATAAAGTATTTGCTTAGCTCTACATGGCTCCATCTCTCCTAGGTGGGCATGAGTGCATACACAAGGTTTAACTTATGTTGCCAGTAAGGATCAGTGTTTGGATGAGGGCACAAACTGTGGGTATTGGATCTTGGCCCAGCACAGGGAATGTAACTCCAGATTTAGGTTGTAGAACTTAGAAACTTGATGCAAACTAGTACAATCCAGTGCAAAATGATAACCATGACCATCAATATTTTTTTTCTGTTATCAGCTATCCTTTAATTCCTGGTAGGTACCTATGATTATTTCAAGCTTCACATAGTCCATTGCAAATATAATGAGGGTACTTGTTTTTCTCATTTGTAAATTGAAAGGGTTGAACTAGATGTCTTCCAATGCAGATACAAATATTTTATGCTATGATTCAGCCTCCAGCCCCAGAAAGGAATGGCACTAGCCATTCCCCCACCCCTCTTTCAAACTTAAGTATAGATCCCCTTAACTGTGGCTACATCACATCATTCCTTATTTTTACTTCTCTTATTCCTTCACCAGTTCAAAGTCCAACCACTCTATAGAATAGGTAAGGAAAAGAGGGGGCAAAGAACACAAGAGGGGTGATAATGCACTAATTATTATTGCCATAGAGTTCAGTAAGCCAAGACATTCAGAAGTGTAAGTAGCCATGCAAAACGTGAACCCAGATCTCTAGTTCAATATGATGATGATGATGATGATGATGATGATGATGATGATGATGATGATAGTGCTGATAGATGCTGATATATTTGTGGGATGCTAGACTTACCAGAAACTGGGGGAAAATTTGCTGCTATTTTGGTCTTGATTTTAAGTAGTTCCTCACAAGTGGAATATGATAAATTGTAAATAAATAAATGAAAGGATGAATGATTGAATGAAAAGATAAATAAAGTAAATCTGTTAAGTAGATGCCATCCAACAGTTAAGGAGAGGCATGATTTGAATCCTCAAGTTTATTTAATAGCCACCTATGAAAAGAATCCAAATTTAGCTATGCTGATTATCACTTTTGCTCAGAATTGCAACCATAAGTCAATTAAAAAAAGTAAATGAATTCAATGCAAAATTTCAGTTATAGAAGACCAAATTTAGTTGTTAACACCTATTGGTCCAGTGCATTAATAGCTCTCAAAAGGACATTCTGCAGAATTATTTCAGCAGAGTTGTAGTTTAGTAGTGAAGCTTTAAGTCATCTATTAAGTAGTTGTTTTAATTTATTTTAAGTGTGCATTAAGGTACCCCATGCTAAGCATTAAATCATGCTGTCATTGTAAAAGGATTGAAAAATCTTAGGTACTGGTTCTTTGGTCATGTTTGACCTAGATTATGTCACTTTTATTTTAACGTTCTGTGATTTGGTCTAATTTAAAATTCAGTAGGAAAAGGTGCACTCAGATACTCTTGTTTTTTGGCTTTTTTTTAAACCATGAACCTCCAGTATTATCCTCATTGATATTAAACTCCTAATGTTTTGAGTCTTCCCATAATCCCTAGATTGCATTTTCTCATTTACTGCTAGCCTGTGCCCATGCCTAGAGCCATTAATAACAATTGAACCTAGGACAAGGAATAGGAAACCTTCTTGGGACAGTATGATGCCCTTTAACACTATTTTAGAGCTGGCTACATGAGGGTTGGATTGAATGTCAAGGAAACAGTTCATTAATGCTGTAGACATCCAGTACCATCTGATAGCATTCTATTGCCTCTAATCTAACTTATACCTGCATTGGGTATTACTCTCTCTCCTATACTCTGCAATAATGCCAAACTATCTTTATCTGTGTACTTCATGCACAGCACTCAATCTTCTATCTCATGTTTTTGCAGTGGCTGTCTCCTGAACCTTTAATGCCCTCTCTCCACTTTATAATCCTTTTCTTCCTTTAAGATGAAGTCTAAAGTACCATCTTCATCATGATACCTTGCTTCATTCCTCCAAATTCTACTGTCCTCCTGTGGTGGAACACAGGCCATAAGGGTCAGTACTCACCCAATTTACTCAGTCAGAATCAGTAAGTAATAGTCAGAAGTCTGAGTGAAGCAAAGGCTCTTTATTCAGCCAATAAGACAGACATTAAGACGACTAGCATCTGGGGCCTTTCTTGAGCCTCTAGGGAGGGGTCTTTCAATACACAATTTCCAGGCTGCTTCTACAACACTTGTTAAATACCAATCAGTCCCCCATTATATTAGACCCTAAAGTAATGGTTTTAGGCAAGGAGTAGAATGGTACAAATCACAGAAATTAAATCGCAAAAACAAGTTTTTGTAACAGAGTATGCTCAGGGTTTTGAGCAAGGAAGCAAGCAGTAAAGGGTCCTTGACTCAGTTACTCCAGATTATCAGGTCCAGGATAGTCATGTCATGCTATGAGGGTCTCACACTTTAAATCTCAGTGTAGTTTTTCCTGGTTTTCTTTCACACTCCCTTCAATATTATCTTTGTATGTTCATTTATTAAATCTATATTTATACTGCACTATACATCCATACATATATACAAATATCTATGCATATATGCATGAATTTGTATTTCTATTATATGTTGTTTCTACCCTTAGAAATGCAAGGTAATTTGCATATTATTTTATTCTTTGTACCTGTATCTAAGTGCCTGGTCCTTAGTAAGTATTAAATAAATAGTTGTTAATAATTTTTAAGTTAACTATTCTTGCTCACTAGGTGCTAAGGTGAGTGGTTTCTGTTTGCTGAAGGCCTATAAATGTTCTCAATGTGCTTTATATTTTAACTGCCAGGGGGAACCCTTAATCTGGTCACCAGATACTACTATTCCTACTCAGAATTCTATTGTTGGGTGACTGATGGGCAAGATTCTCATGGAAAGTTTTAGTGGGATTTTTGTTTCTTGTTGTTTTTCCCAAATCTAAGGTTACCACATGAATTTGTTTGGGCATGTAGGGTTGGAATGGTATGTGATGTGATTGTGTGGTTGTTATAAATGCAGAGGATGGGAATCCCATGGGACATGTATGGGATACATATGTTTTATGACAGATAAAGCATAGGCATGTGACAAATGGTCAACTCATAGCACCTATTTATTAGCAATTGGTTGTTTTGTTTTGTTTTGTTTTTCTCTCCCTTTGTAGCATATTCAGGAAGTTCCTATTCAATGTAATCTCTGGAGGATTCCTAGGGTCAGAAACTTTTCGAGAGATCTAAGCTTATTGAGTGTATCTGCTTCATCCTTGGCCTGTCTAGCAATTCTCAATAAAGATGCCCTCAGCTACCTTGGTTCCAGGAACTCTGCTATGGATTCAGATGCAACACTGTATCTTCTAAACTTTTCAACCTCATTTTGGGTGATGTGCAGGAGTTTAACACTCCCTGTGACCTCAATGAAGATCCTCTCTCCACAAGGGGAAACGAGGATTAACTCCTTCTAGGTGGTCCTGAGCCTCGATTCTACTGAGACTTGACTGAGTTGGACCCCTAATTCCAAACTGGTTTGCTTTGTTATACATTGTCCCACAAGGCAGAACCGATTCTCTTGAATCCATCACAAAATATCTTCTGTGTGGTGTCATATACATTTAGCCAAGAGTAAAACACTTCACTCCTTTTAGATTGATTAAGTATTTACTTACCTTTGATTGATTCAGAAGTCCTTCTTTAATTGGAATAGGGTGGACCCCTACAATTATAGTAAAACTATGCCTTCCTGTTTTCTGCTGAGAAACTTAAAAGCGAATTGAAGGATTTCCTCTGTCATTCTCTCAGAAAGAAAAAAAGATTTTGCTAAAATATTTGCCTGTTATTTTTGTCTCTGTTAAAGTGCAATTTCTTTAAAAATCTGTTCCATGAACTTGTGTTAGCCTCAAAAATTTTCCTCAACTATATGTTTAGGAACAGGGTATTTCATATATATGTTTTCTGTTTAAACATGTAGAAATTCTATAAAAAACACATGACAAAATGTATATACAGTTCATTGTAAGCCAGTAAAATCAATGCATATCGAACTGTACATCATTAAGGTTGTACTCTGTTGAATAATTTTATTTCATCAAATATCACTTAATATGTGAATCAATTCAATTAAATAGGAAGTTGTTTCTGGTTGAGCGAATACATGATAACATTGTTAGCTCATCAATTCAATAAGGACTCTGTGGTGTCCCCCATCTGTGTTCTATTGGTAAAGTCTATAATGAATAACAATTGTAGAAACTCAGAGTTAGCAGGGAAATTAATGGCCACCTCAGATAACCTATATATAAGCCCACAAAATCATTTTCATAACACATTGACCAATGGTCACCAAACCTTTGGTGGAAGAATTTCTGCTATCAAACCTGAATTTACCACTTTGCAACATCTACCCTTGCACAAGTTTATCTTTTGACCTTATTAAGAAGTATTTATATTATTCTCCCTCCAACTTCTCCCTTTAATGAAAAATAATAACAACAAAAAAATGAACCCTTATGATAAATATATAGTAAAACAAAACAAATTCCCATATTGCCCATGCCCCCAAAAATCTATCTCATCATATAATTTCAGTCCATCATTTCTAGGCCAGGAGGTAGGCAGTGTATTTCATCTTTGTTCTGTAGAGGTGTGGTTTGACATTTTTCATTACTTTGATTAGAAAGTTAAAATTTTTCAAAGTTTGTCTTAAATAATGTTGTCATGCCAAATATCTGCCTGGTTTCGTTCACTTTTTTTCTGCATCAGTTCATATAAGTTTCCCAAATTCCCCCCCCCCCAATTTTTTTTTCTTATCCTTTCCTTTAGTTCTCTTTTCTGGGGCTAAGTGGAACAAGTCTGATTCCATTTCCATGTGATTTTCTTTCACATTTATGATGACAGTTATAGTGTTAATACCTAATCCTCTTTTTTCTAGTCTAAACATCCCTAGTTTCTTCAAACAATTTTCATATACCATGAACTCAAGAATCTTTACCTTCCTAGATTCCTCTCTTTGGATAAGTTCAATTTCATCAATGTTCCTCCTAAAATATATCAACCAGAGGTGAACAAAATGCTCCCGATGTGGTCCAACCAGGGCAGAGTGCGCTAAAACAGATAGTTTTAGTTTATTATTCCAGGTACTATATGTCTACTAATTCAGCTAAAGCTCTCATTAGCTTTTTTTTTTCTTGCTTCCCTATTACACTAATGACTATTATTTTTTGTATGCTATAATCCCTAGAACTTTTTCAGATGACTTGCTTGTATAACTGTACTACTCCATGACTGGTTAGCTTCATCCATTTCCTTACAGATGTGTATCCTATTCCTAATCAATGCTGCTCCCTTTCCCCTTCTACTTGATTGGTTTCTTTGGACTAAAACTTTTCTTTCTTTTACTCCACTAAGGTCATTACTCCTATTTCAGCAAATCTTACTAGACACTACCTCCTTTTTAAAAAATCATGTTCATTTTGTTATAACTTTACTGTGTTCTGTTTATTGGTATATAAATACCCATAAATAAAATTATATAATAAATATATAAATAGCGGCTAGGTGGCGCAGTAAGTAAAGTGCTGGCCCAGGAGTCAGGAGGACCTGGGCTCGGATCTGGCCTCAAACACTTAACATACACACACACACACACACACACACACACACACACACACACACAAACACAAATACACACACAAATACTAGCTGTGTAACCTTGGACAAGTTACTTAACCCCAATTGCCCTCCAAAAAGCAAATAAATAAACAAACAAACAAATAAATAGCTGAAACCACAAGGAAGGACAAGGAAACAAACATTTATTTTGTGCCTACTATGTGTTAGTTACTGTGCTAAGTACTTTGAAAAAAAACATTTATTTGATCCTCATAAAAATCCTGATATGAAATTATTATTATTATTATCATCTTTTATACTTGAGGAAACTGAGGCAGAGAACAATTAAATGACTTATCCAGGGTCACACAATCAATAAGTATCTGTGGCTGCAGATGACCTTGACTTTTATCTTGTCAGTGGACTTTTGATGTCTCTGGAAGACAGTGAGGCTGATGAGTTTGCACAACTCTGCCTCCCTTTAATCCAATTTACTCACAAATCAAGACATCACCAATGATGGCACTGGTCCTCTTCAAAAACAAAGGATGAACAAAAACAGTCTGAGATGGATTTGAACTCAGGCCTTCCTGACTTACAGTCCACTGCTTGATCCACTTTATCACCTAGCTGCCACAAATCATCAATAGTACTCTGGATTTGGAGTTAGAGGATTTGAGTTTTAATCATATGTTTTTTACTTTCTTTCTAGTATAACTTTAGGCAAGCCGCTTCTCTCTGGACTTAAGTTTCCTCAACTATAGGATATGATAGTTGTACTTAATGACTTCTAAGGTCCCTTCCAATCTATAAGTATATTTTTCTCAACTCTCTTTCCTATTACTTTCTCCTATGAATTACTGTGCCTTTCCAAAATTGTTTTTCTCTCCATGTTATTCCGTTATTTTTAATGATGTCTAGTTTTCTAATTACCTGGGTGTTTGTATTTCTCTTCAAGAAATTTCATTTTAAAGTATTTACTTGACAAGTCAGAAAGACATTTGCCAAGTGTACATTTTCTATTGTTTGTGAGATGAGGCTCTTGCCAGATTTGGGCTCTTGCCAGAAGACACTGCTTCTTGGTTTCCACATCTATAAAGTGAAGGGGTTGTGCACAATAATCTCTATGACCCTTTCTGATATTTTATATGTTTATGATTCTGACATCTTATGCTCTTGTCTATAAACCAAATCATCTTTGATGTAATCTGCATCTAACTATCATTTCTATGACCCTCAACCTCTTCTAAACCACAGTCATGAATGCAAGGAAAGATGAAAGATTTCCTTTGCCCACAGCTCTTCCTGTTTTCTACCTAGGGCTTCAAAGTCAATAGAGGTTTCTTCTAGTAATATCATTTGTTTCCACAGCAGAGGTAGTTACCAGTCAGTCAATTTGATGAGTCTTGGCAGGCCTTCCATCATGTCTCAAGTACACACTCTTGGTAAAAAGCCTATCTCCCAATTAGCTATGTCAGGTCTATATACAGCTCTCGGTACCACTCACCAAGGTGGTATCAGCTACCACTGTATATTTTTTCTTTCTAAATGTTATCAGGATGGTCATACCTGCTAGTGCCTGTAAATATTATATATTTTTTTAGTATTTGGAACATGAGTTCCTGACATTTCTTTGGGAGGTCCAAATTTACCCTTTATATAACAAAAACAGAAATAGTAACAATACGAAATCCTCATATCTTGTTTTTTTTTTCCGTTCCAGTAATTCAATTGCTTCTTCATCTCACATTTTTCCATTTATTAACCTCTTATTACTTACTTTTAGTTCCTTTCCACCTTCTAGGAGTCTTTTGGCTTTTGTCACTTTTGTAAATTTTCTTTTCTTTCTGCTTAGGAACTGGTCTTCATCTCTAGTAATCTAGAAAACAGAGAGGTATTGCCCCAAATCTTTTCATTCTCCTCATTCAGGAAGACCCTTTTTCAGTGGTGTGTTGGAGCTCACTTGTACCAGCTAAGCAACTGTGAAGTTTTAATATGAGCATTTACAGCTCAGAAATCTGTATTTTCTAGAAACCAGGGCTTGATTTATTGTTCTTTGATTGTCTAGACTTAAGAAAATTTTAATAATAAAGAATAAACTTAAATGTATATGGTACACGCATCCCCTCTCCACCAATGGTTTCATAAATGATAAATATATCAGGCAAGAAGATAAATATTACTCACATATTTTCAGCCCCTAACACAATCTTCTTCATATGCAAATCTCCTTTTTCTTAATAGGAACTAAACTTCTTTGTGTCTCGCCCCAGAAACTTCCCTGGCAAATATTTCAAGCCTTTCCTCTCTGGGCTTACTGATTATTTAGGGCATGGTATTTATTGAAAATGCTGCTCCTGATCCAGCGTTTCTGCTTCCAGAGTGCTCCTCAATAAAATATCCAAAGAAAAAATGTTAGCACTTATTGAGCTTCCCCATTGGGATGTCGTTGATGATCAATAAGTCTACTTTCAGATCTGACATTCTATAGGATTATAGATCTCTATCAGTCCAGTATCTTAAGTTATAATCCAACATATTTTTTTAGCTCTCTCAAAATAAACAGAGAATGTATGCCTTGAATTTTCCAAAATATCTCCTCCATCCTCTTCTTGTTTCCTTTTCCCAACAGGAGAATTCACAGATATATTTCATAATTGACTAAAAATCTACTACATTTGAGTGTCACATATTTGGTTGGCCTAGATCAAGAGTATACTTTAATGGGATTTCAGAGCTTTGATGTTCAAGCAAACCCATTTGTCGGGTCTTATATTTTTCTTCTTTGCAGTTAATCCTCCATAGTTAACTAGAATTATTTCTGGGATTTTTTGTTCAATTGAATTATCTCATTGAGGAGAAATTAACCTGAGAATACTTTATATTTTATTTTTAAGTACCGCCTTTGAAAATCTTTATCAAGTGTCTGAATTTGCTTTCCTGTTTGGCTAAATAGAATTTAGTGACCCAAATTGAACCTTCCTTCATCAGGGATCTTGTCTGGCCCCCAGGGTCATCATTCTGAACATCAGCTCTCACTATTCAGGCCTGAGGAGAGAAATATAGATTATAACACAGGAAAGTAACTGAATCTAAACTGAAGAAGTATACCTTAGATTTTTCCCTCCCCAATCCTTTACATCAAATTCTAATTCCTTTTATTAAAAAAAAACCAAAAAACTTTTAGTTAAGTGAGGGCACATTATAATGGCTGATTTAATATTTTTGTTATTTATTCATTTTGGTCATGTCTGACTCTCCATGACCCCGTTTGGGCATTTCTTCACAAAGACACTGGAGAGGTTTTCCATGTCCTTCTCCAGCTCATTTTACAGATGAGGAAATTAAGGCAAACAGGGTTAAGTGATTTGCCTAGGGTCACACAGTCAGTAAATATCTGAGGCCAGATTTGAACTCAGGCAACCTGGGGAGTTTGGGTGCTAGAGACATATGGTTTCTCTTTGCCGTAAGTTCAAGCATCCATTCCATTGGAGGTGCCATCTTTATAAACTAAGGGGGTATGCACATGGTACAAATCTACTATTAAATAAGGAAGGACCCAATCAAACTATACCACTCTAAATTAGACTGTCTCCAGAACCCAATTCCTTTCCCTCACCTTCTGCATCATTCTCCATTTCAAGTTAGCCCACATAGTAGAATGTAAACTCATTAAGGGTAGATGTTGCCTAGTTTGAAGCACTTCCCTCCAGGCTGTTTCATTGGTCTTCTCTATTAACTCCAAAAACTCCCAAAAGGTCCAATGGGCTCTGAGAGTCAAACCTCAGCAGTCTCTGCCTCTTGAACCCTTCCCTTCGATTGGAGAGAGTGGAAGGTACATATAGGAGTGTTCTTCCTAGATGCTCTATTTAAGAAGGAGGTCCAGAAAAAAAACTAACTCTTTCCCACCTGACTGTAACACTTCACTCTCCGTGTAGAGTACCCTCTCCCACACTTCCTTAAGAGCTTTTCCCATTAGATTGTGAATTCCATGAAATAGGAACTACATTTTGCATTTCTTTGTATTCCCAAAGCTTAGCCTGGTGTCTGACACACAATTGTCATTCTAAAAAAAATGTTTATTGGCCATAACTAGTAAATATTGTTTGCTTGCATTTGTATTCCCAGAGATGAGAGCTATTCTTTGCACAAAGTAATCATTTAATAATGCCTTAACTATCTCTCTATCTAATGAACCTATGATAGAAGGTCACACAAAACCCTCTTCCCTTCTTAGTATCGTCATTTGAATTTCCCTCCTTTCTTCTCTCTCTCTTTTGCCACCAATGTTTCTTCCAGAGAAGTTCTCACCTATACTAGGCTATACATCTCAGTATAAAAGTCCATTTAGAAAATAAATTTTATTTTTATATAACAAAGCATTTATTTTTTTCTCAATTTCCTGCCACTTTTTCCCATCTCCCACCCTACAACTGAGAGCCATAGAACTGTCTCTCTGAGCCCAGGGATCCACCTCTTCAACTATTTGAGTTAGAACTGCCTGAGTCCCTGGGTCAGGTCAGGGATGCTGACTGAGCTCTGAGCAGAATGGACTTTTTTATGAGAAGTAATTCACATCTTTATTTTATTTAATTTTTAATCAGAATTTATTTATTTTTCATTTTCAACATTCATTTCCACAAGATTTTGAATTCCAAATTTTCTCCCCATATTTCCCCAGTCTGCCCTCTCATGTACCCCCCATCTCTCCCCTCAATTTCTTGTAGGTCAAGATGGATTTCTATATCCCATTGCCTTTATATCTCATTTCCTGGTTTACATGTAACAAAAAAACAAATAAATAAATAAATGAATAAACATTTGTTTTTTAAACTTGGAGTTCCAGATTCCCTCCCTTCTTTCCTCCTTACCTTTCCCCACTGGGAAGACAAGCAATTCAACACAGGTTATACATGTGTAGATATGCATTTCTATAAATTTCCATAGTAGTCATGTTGTGAAAGACTATATTTCCCTCCATCCTACCCCACCCCCATTTATTCTATTTTTTCCTTGGACCTTGTCCGTTTTCAAAAGCATTTGCTTCTGACTACCCCTTCACACAATCTGCCCTCTCTTCTATCATCTCCCCCTCTTATCCCTTTCCCTGCTACTTTCCTATAGGGTAAAATACCCAATTGAGTATGCTATTCCCTCCTTAAGCCAAATCCAATGAGAGTTAGGGTGACTCATTCTTTCACCTCGCTGCTCTTGCTCTCCATTATAATAGTTTTCTTTTTTTATGTGAGATAATTTACTCCTTCTCCCAGTACATTCCAGCATGGCCTTCTAAAAATCCCTGTCTATATCTCCATCATTCTTTGACCATTGAAGCTGACTCTTCCAGATCCAGAACCAGTTGAGGCATGATCTACTTTCTCACCCTTAACTCTCACCTAACCAGAGACCACACGTTACTCTTCACCTAAAGACCATAATTTCAACAGAGATTCTTAAAATGAAGTAACCAGCACAGACTTTGTGATTTTCCTTTGAAATACAGATGAAACTTAATTCTTTCCATTGTGTACAAAACCATGTCATAAGCACATGTGTACATATTTATCTCTTCATATAGAGTCTGTAAATAAGTTAAGAAGTGAGCAGAAGGAAAATGGAAGAGTTAACCTCAGAAATAAAAAGGAATCTTTTTTAATTCCTATATCTTTATCATTGTTATTAACTATAAATATTCATAGAGAACCTCTATGGCACCATGTACTTGCTTCAAGATCTAGAGCATAGGGGAAAAACTGTGAAGCAGCATTCTGGTCTACAATGATTCATGGAGAGAAATTCAGTTGGATGCTATAGGCAAGACAATTTGGGAAGACAAACCAATTTCTGATTTCTAGAACCAAAGATCCAAGGAAGAAAGGAAAATGAAAGAAAGTGATAGAGCCAGTACTAAACTGGGAAATAGATCAACTGGAGGCCCTAGGGAGCTTCTACTACCCCTCCTAAACCCCTGCCTGGCCATGTACCAATAAAAGAGAACATACCTGCCAGTAACTTGAGCTGAGAAAGGCTTGAACATTTTACTTCACTGCTTTGTGGATCAGTTTTTCATTTATAAAATGAAAGGGTTGTTTTGGATTACTTCTAAGGTTACTTCCAGGTACAACTATACCACATATTGAAATATTAGAAAAATAATTCAAACTTCAGAGTCCACTTAACCTACTCCAGTAGAAGGAGGGGGATGTTATTGGGTGGTAATTTCCATACTAGGGTGATAGCTACCCTGGTTGAAGGTTTATAACTATTTGAGGTTTAAATGTATATAAGGTTTTAAACAAAGAACCAGTATGAAGGCAATGAGAGGCTGCCCTATAAACTCTAGGACCAATAAAGATAGGGTATTTTCTAAATTAATCAAGTAATTGGCTCAGTGGATAGAAAGCTTGGTCTGAAATCAGAAGGACTTGAGTTCAAAACCAGCCTCAGACACTTACTAGCTGTGTGACTCTGGGCAAGTCATTTAACCCTGTTTGCCTCAGTTTCTTCATCTTTAAATTGAGCTAGAAAATGGAATGTCAAATCACTTCAATATCTTTGTCAAAAAAACTAAAATGAGGTCAATAATCAGACATGACTAATCTTTACAACAACAAAATATGTATTCTAAATTACCAAATAAGGAGTGAGGAAAGAGGGACAGAGATATAGGAAACTTAACACTAATGGTACCATTACAGCAAGAGATTTAAAAGGTTAATGCCTTGTCTTTGGGTGGTTACCCTTCTCGTATGTGTTTTTGAGAGTTAGTGACCATGTCAGTCAAATCAGTTTTCACTGATTTTAAAGGACTCATGGATCATAGATTTATGTAGTACGCCAAAAACTTTGAGGACATCTAGTTAAATCCTTTCACTTTACAAATGAGAGGAATAAGGTTCAGAGAAGTTAAATTATTTGACAAAAAAGTACATGTAGAAAAGGAGAGAAGTAGGAATTGTGATTAGCTAGCTCCTATGACTCCAAACCCAGCATTCTTCCCACTATGCCATGATAGGAGTTAGTTTCTTGAGAACTACTGATTAATACAATATTAAATTTCAAGGTACATTAGAGGTTAAAGTAGATTTTTGTGGGCCTGGGAACTCATTACTATTTATAACATTTTTTCCTATGAGAGAATATATTTAATTTCCATATTTTAGAATAAAATCCATATCTAAGTTGGAAACTGCCCATACTGTAACTAAACACTAATACCCTTAGAAAGTTAAAGTAGAAGAGCTTAACATTCTTGTGTTTGTACCAATGACTTTCCAGAGATCTAAGAGACTTTAGAGCTAGTAAGACTCTTAAAGATCATTTAACCCAAACTCCTCCTTGTAAAGACATCATTTCATATTTGGGCTGTTTGTAAGAAATAAAAGTTGGAAAGGACATAAGCCGCAAATGCCATAAAAATGCTGTGTGTGCCTCATTTCTTCACATGGATGTAATTTTGATGATGCTTCTTATAAATTCTGAGGAAAGCTCCACCAATATCATTGGGGAAAAATTTCACATTGTTTTGCAGTGTGACAGCTGCTCTAGTTTGATTTTGAGGAATGTATTTTCTTTAAGTGGTAGGTTTAATAACATCTCCATCACAATTAATGTATATATTGCCAAAACACGATCTATGAACATTTCATGAATGCCATGAAAGAATAATTCAGATTAAGACACTGCAATAGAAGGAGAACTGACTATGGAATGAGGGGTGCTGGATTCTTATCCTCCCTATGGTTATTAAATACCTGTGTGACCTCAGGCTAGGCACTTAACATCTTTGGGCCTCAGGTTCCTCAACAATAAAATAATAATAGCTAATATCTACATGCCTGATGCTTTACAATTATCTCATTTGACCCTCACAGTGACCCTGAGATGTAGTTGCTATATTATCCCCTCTTTATAGATGAGGAAACTGAGGCAAATAGAGGTTAAATGATTGGCCCAGGGTCACACAGCTAGTAGACTGGATTTGACTTCAGTTATATTCTGTCTCCAGATCCTTCATTCTAACCACTGCATCACCTAGCTGCCCTCAAAGTGAGAAGATGAACTAAAACTCAGGGTCAAAACACAGAATGTGGGCCGCACAGAGCCAACAGCATTCCTGAGTGTGACCCAAACCAGACTAAAATGAAACTGGGAAATATTTAACAAAATAAATAAAACTACAATAAAACTTAGATGATATTACATTTTAAGTCAATATGCTGCCTATAAGTATCCTTTATGGATTAGTGAGCCCTGTTTCTATTTGAATTTGACACCCCTGGACTAGAAAACCTCTGAGTTCCCTTACAGTTTAAGATGTATCATGCTATGATTTCTTATTAATTTTCCAATTTCCAACCGTGCTTTGGCCTCCCATATCTTCAATTGTTGATATATTTTGATCATTCTGCAGTATTTCTAATTTTAATTTCCATATTGAACTTAATAATGATTTTATTTTAAGTCATTGGTTTTGGTTAAACCATTCCCAATTTCATATATTAAAAAATTGAAACTATTCTTTTGGATAAGAAATTTAAGGTCTATGATTTGGCTATAAGCAAGATTTGCAGCTTTTTCTCATATCTTGTAATACTACATATTTAAATGAGAACCAACATTTCATAGAACCATTTGGATTTTGAGATTATTTTTAAGAACCACACGAAAATAATTCGTTGTCCTCTTCTCCATGAGGGCTTCAAATAACCACACAAACTCAAAAATGTGAAGATCTATAAGGGGCATTCAAAGATCCTCTAATCACATCTCATAAATTTGTAAGTAGAGAAATCAAGAACCAGAGAGATTAACTAACTAACCTGATTTCAGATAGTAGCAAAGCCAGGAAGAGAATCTAAAAATTCAAATCTCTTCATCCTCCATCCAGTTCTCTTCCCATTGATTTCTTTTTTTAATGTCCTTCACCAAATTCCTATCCCACGCAAAAACTAAAAGAGGTAGATTCCACCCAAGGGAATTTGCATGAAGGTGTTACTTAAAAAAAATATAGTTCTTGTTAAAATTTGCTATTTACTGAAATAGTTAATTGGGGGACCCTTTTTTTAAGTTATTCATGTGAATAATATAATTATATGAAGGATACTTTTATCCATGCTTTAGCACAGATGCTAGTTGTTGTTCAATCATTCAGCCACATATAATTCTTCATGACCCTATTTGAAATTTCCTTGATAAAGATAATGGAGTATTTTTCCATTTTCTTCTCCAGATCATTTTATAGATAAGGAACTGAAGCAAACAGGGTTAAGTGACTTGCCCAGGGTCACACAGCTAGTAAGTGTCTGAGGCTAGATTTGAACTCAGAAAGATATCTTCATAACTTCAGGTCTGCCCTTAAGTACACTGTGCCACCCAGCTGCCCCCTCAAGTTCTTCAATGTGCTTTAAACCAGGACTTACTAGCTATTGAGAGACTGGGTAATAGGCTGTTAGCAGAATTGAGAGAATTAGGAACATAATTTCTAATATTTAAAGCCCTATTCTAAAAAATCGTAATGAATATAGGCTATATTTTCAAGTTAAAATTGCTAATAAAACTAGAATAAAGATAATTAAAATGAATTTCATTAGGGTAATAGAGGCTAAATTTGTGGTATTGTTTTTCCTTAATCCCAGTGTTAACCTATCCACAAATTTTTTTATTAAATTAATGACAGAAGTAGTAAGTATCCTTAAATTGAATGCTACTATCTTATATCATCTCTCATGAGTTCAAGTAATATGTAATATTTTCAATTCAATAATAATAATGGTTAGCATGCTACATGAAGATTGAATACATTTTATTAGTTATAAATGAACATAAAAATGATTCTATTTGTGAACTCTCAAACATCTTGGTTTTCCAGTGGGACGCATTTTCCCATCTGTAGATGAAAGAGTCCAAACCAATCTAACCCACATATGAAATACTGTTGATCTTTTGATGCCTGTGTAAGCATTTTATTTCTAGGTATAACTCACTTCACTGTACCAGGACATGAATTTGTTTATGGAAATATTGATATGAACTATTGTTACCTTCTCAATTATGATCAAATGCTAATTTTCCATGAAGATCAAAATAAAAGATCAAAATAAAACTGCTATGACACAGATATCTTAGAATTGGGCTGGGATGAGCTTTTAGAATAAATGAGTTAATTTTATTTGAAAAAAGAAGGCTGCCATTGCTTTTGTTTGTAAACAGGGACTAGTCTACAGAGGGTAGTGAGCTCCTTTTTGACTGAAAAGTTGGAGATAAACTATGACTGAATAAGGAATAATTTAACACAATTAGTTAATAATAAAGAAAACAAAATTTTCCTCCTATTCTTTAGAAATGGGAAAGCTATAAAAGTAACAACAAGGCACATCTCTATGGGGATTTATGATTTATGGATCACCTTCTCCACAACAATCATTCTAGGTAGAACATTCATATTCAGATCTCCATTCATATTTTGATCTACTAGGAATCAGACCAGGGAACCTAAGATTTCTGTAGGTCCTCTTAGTTACATGAGCACCTTAAGAGAATGGGCTGACTTTTTTTTTAAACCTTTCTTTGTACTGGCATCAATTAGCATAGTATTTGGCATAGAGTGGTTGCTTAATACATGTTTATTGACTGTCTGATATGAGTGTTACTAAAACTTCATCAATGCAAGGAATGTGTTTCTGCAAATGGAACTGAGTTATTGTGGAGCCTTTTAAAGACACCCATAGAAATTTATTAAATTTGGCATAAGGGGTGACTTTGAAGCTCTGAATTGACAGCACCATATTTTAAAAACTAAGCTCCTTGTTGAGGCCTAAAAAGCCAGAATACTGCTAAACTTTTAAGCAAAGCGCAATCTCTAAATGGAAGTTGGTGGGCTTTGCATTTTATCCTAATGATTTTTCCCCTTATTCTGCAGTCTGTTCATAATTCTTTTTTTTAAGTTTATTTTTAAACTAATCCCAATTAAATCTTCCAAATTTCAGAGCTGAGGCTCCGGCTCTTCAGCAGATGGTTGATATGCACAGTGGGGAAGACGGGGATAGGAGTGGGGGTAGAGAGAGAAGTGAGGGCTGCCAAAGCAGAGCCCTGAACAGACTTCAGCAAATAAACAGAAGTAAGACACAGCAGGAAGGTTTTTGGAATTGGCTTTATTATTGTCCAGCCGCTTTGGGTCATGAGTGACCTAATCAACCTTAGCCTCACGCATCTCCCTCAATTAGCTTATTCCATTGTCCATGGACCCACCTCCACCTCAAACCAATCCTTTCGTGACAAGCCCAGATCCCTTTACAATCTCCAGGACACAGCTGTTGCAATGATTCCTCATCTCATTTTGCTTTCTAAACCCCCCCCCCTTTATTCTCTCCTCTGGGCTACTAAGCCATTCCAAATCTAGGTATGCTGGTAATCTCCATGCTCTGGCTTACTATCCAGTTTGCCTCTGAATGGCTGGACTTTATTTTACATCAGGGAAGAAGAGTCCTGCAGAAATTTACATGGGAGCAACAAATGGCTCCAATTTTGTATAACTAGAATTACACAAACTTAGAATAAAACCTGGGTATATCTGATACAGGACATCTTTCTACTATAGCCTACAAGATAGACTAATGGAACCAAATCATACTAACTTGTAATTTGTCACAGTTTACTAGCGGTAGAATTTAGTTTGGCTTAGCGAACCTGTTCTTTTGTAGCTTGGCAATTAATGTTATGACCAATATTGGAGAGGGGTGAGGGAATGTTGAAAGAATGTTCAAATTATTAAAAGCAAGAAGATGTTTTTAAAGATGTTAAAAGCATCATTTATCTATAAAAATGTTGTACTAACTACAAATCTTTCTTATTTTTTATAATAGTTGCTATTGTGATAAAAGAGAAACCATAGTACAATAATTAAAGGAGATACACATTCTACCCAACCCCAAACCCTAACAAAAACCTCTATTTCGTATAATTTTTAGGGTTGCTTGAGTTACTACTACATGTAATTAAAGTGCTTTTCTTCAAAATGATCCCAAACTTAAAGGATGCCTTAATTCAGGCTAGTCACCTAATTCTAAAAGTACACACACACACACAAACACACACACACATGCACACATATACATACATATATATTTATATATATATATATATATATATATATATATATAATTATCCTGTTCTTTTAAAAATTATTCAGCCAATGGATTTAAAAATGATTATCCATAGTACTCAAAGACTGTTTACAAGAGAAATAGCTACATGGTTCTTTTAGGTAAGTTTATTTTGAATGTTGTTTGATTTAGTAAAACCAATTTACAGTCCCAATTTTTCAGCAGAAGAGATATTGGGTAGAATATAGCCCATCTCCTTCTCAGAAGTTAACATGACATTGTACCCATGGTTTGATGATGTGACTGATTGTTAAGAACATGGTACTTATGAAAAGTCATTATGCAGTCATCTTCCTTTGAGAAAAAAAAAAGCCATCAGTTAAAATTAGGATCATTTCTTTCTGACCAGGGAATAATGGTATGAAAAATGCTTAAACAAAAGCTACCAAACTACATGTACAGATACTTAAAACTATTTGGGATCTCGGCTCAAGCAATCTTTCCTTACCACACAGAAGCAAAAGGAATTGAAATATGGGGAGCAGTCTCCTCTGGAAAAGGAAAAGCGAGTCCAGCTCCAGGTCCAAATGGGACAGGACAAATGTTACCAAGCAAACCTTTTCCATAGTTTTCAGAAGTAGTTATATTCGACTATTGCTTCTCAGATTTTTAGGCAAATTGAAAACATTCAGATTTCTATAAGAAATGAGGCTATAAGATGGCTAGGTGGAGCAGGAGGATCTGAATTCAAATCAGCCATCAGACACTTAACACTTACTGACGATGTGACCTTGGGCAAGTCACTTAACCCCAATTTCCCTGCCTTTCCCCCTCCAAAAGGGGAAAAAAAAAGATGAGGCTATAAGGAACAAAAAAGAAAGGGATGCAAGTATATTTATTTTCTTTTCAGGCCATTGGGGTAGATTCCTTTAGATCATGGACATGTAGGCCAATTCTAATTTTCATGGTTGTTTTAAGTTTCCTGTTCTATCATAGTTGTCAGTACAGGAAGTAACCAATGTTATCTAAGGAGCAGAAAACTTCCTCCTATGAAGGAAAGACATTCTTTGGCTCTCCCTCCCTAACTCAAAGGTCAAGGCAAAAGAACAATGTGTGAGAAATTGCTTCAGGTTAGGGAGAAAGCTTACATAGAAAGCTAGAGTGTATTTCACTGACATTTGTCACCTTTGTTTCTCCTCTCTCCTTTATACCCTATAATAAATACGTAAACAAGAATCAAGTCCTCTTGATTCTTCTTTTAGTATGTCTGTCAATCACTTCATATTTATAAGGCAAGGACTATGTGCCAGGCACTGTAACAAGTATATAGATACAAGTAGAAAGAAACAGTCTTTAATATCACAAGTCTACATCTTGATGGCGCAAGACAACAAATAAAAAGAAGTCAAAAGGGGTTATGAAGGGGGAAGACACAAACTTATTGGACTTGAGAGAAAGTTAGGAGTAACATCTAGAGAAGAATGAGAGGAATATCTCTCCCATGGCCCCTTCCTTCCCATCCCCACTTTCAAAATCTTAATCTATCACTTTTCATCTCAAGTTTTAATTATTATAATCAGTTCTCAAATGTTCTTCATGCTACCACTTTCTCCAATCATCAAATTATCTGATGTAGTGATACTTGATTGACCTTCTTGAAATACCAAGTTCACGACATCATGTTTCTGTTTCAAATACCTCAAATACCTTCAAATATTATCTAGGGGCTGAAATTTGATGACCTCCACCTGATAGTCAATATCAATATATTTATAATATGGTACTATTCTATCCAACCAATTTATCTCACATTAGTTCCCAACACAGACTCTCAGCTTTAGCCAAACACATTCCCTCACTAGTCTCAACTGTAACCTAAAATGTCCTTTCTCTTCTCTACATTTCAATTCTCAATCATCCTTCAGCTCAATTTCATTTGAAGTCCCACCTATTCTTTGGCCCTTTCTCTAAAGAACCTACGTTATTCCGCCCCTCGATGGCTATTTCACTTGATGTCGATGTCACTTTGGAAACTGATCATATGCTGCCTGCGTTACTTCTGTCAAGTGTCTCCCTACCTAGATTATAAGAATAATACAGTGTTTGAATGTATGACTTGGAGACATGCAAACTTCGGTCTAAGAAGAAATGAAAATGAGTGTTATAGACAAGAATGGAAAATTATGCAATGGGTTTCACCCATCACATATTATAAAGAGGAAATGGCAAAAAAAAAAAAAAGGAGGAGGAGGAGGAGACTAAAGGCTATCATGAAAGGAATGAATGAGAAAACGAGATGAGCTGGCTATATGGTGAAAGCAAGAGACAACTAGAGGCACGGATGGGGATTGCCCCTTAGTGGGAAGAGAGTTGGGAATATTGTGATCACCAGTTCATTTGCATATTAAATATTTTAGGTTTACAAAGCACTTTCCTTTCAACAATTCCCAGAGGCTGGTAGTACAAGTATGATTTTTCCTCCTCATTTTAACAGATGGTAGAAAAGAGGTGTTGAAAACTACGAAGTGATTTTTCTAAGGATTACACACTTAAACAGCAGTAATCAAAACTGGGTAGCCCAACTACAGTATCAAGCCTTTTACAAGTATTATGGGTACAAAACTACAGGGATTATGTTTTAAGTTTCTTTTGTGATTCTTCCCCCCACCCCTACCAGTATAAGGCCACATAATTAACATATGGTAAATAATTATTTAGCAAATGAATGAAAATATTAAAAATGTACCCTTGACTAAAAGCAAATATGATAAATAGGTCTAAGCAGCTGTGGGAAATTTGCTTTGGATTCTCTGTCTCTAAAATGAAGAGATAAGACTAAATGATCATCAAAGCCCATTTTAAGCTCTGTGATTTGGTGACTTTAAATCCATAATGGAGACTGCATATCAATACTTTCTCCCAGTTTCTGACATGAATAAGAGGATTAATATAGTCATTCAATAATAAACATTTGTTGAGTAATGTGCAATAAATTGATTGAGGCAGCTAGGTGATGAAGTACTTAGAATGCTTGGCCTTTTATCAGGAAGAACTAAATTTAAATCTGTCCCCAGACACTTACTAGTTGCATGACCCTAAGCCAGTTATTTAATCCCTATTTGCCTCAGTTTCCTCCTCTACAAAATGGGTAAAATAGCACCTACCTCCCTGGATTATGATGAGAATCAAATGAAATAATAATTATAAAATGCTTTGCACAATGCCTAACATACAGTAAGTGCTATTTAAGTGTTGTTATTGTTACTTATCTCATACCTTGTTTAAAATATTTTACTGTTAGGGGAGAAGCAAAGACCAGGAGGAAGTGTCACCCTATTCTCAAGGATCTTACAGGTTAGTAGAAGAGATCAGACAGGCAGATGAACAACTATAATAGCAAGTAGAGTCATTAAACATACCAATTAAGTTCAGTTAGCAATAGCAAAGATGAAGAAAACCAAAGATCTACATCATTGGGAAAAGCTTCACGAAAGAAAAAATTTCACATTTCAAAAACTTTACTTTTGTTTTTCTTAAAAAGAGAGAAAAGGAAGGGGCAGGGGTGTTATTATGTTGATTATATCAAGAATTGAAAACAGAGCTTATGGGTTTACCAGGAAGATAAAAGAGTATAAACTGACAGAAAAACTGATAGCTCAATGTGAATCCTCCTGCATTCACTCAGAACCTACCTTGTGGCAGGTGCTAAGAATACAGATACCAAAATGAAACAAGGAGCTTACAATGTCCTGGGCAGGAATGGAGGAGGAGAGGGAGGGATAAGACATACTCAGAAAAGTGATTTTTGTCATTGTTGTTTATTGTTAGGTAGTTTTTAGTCATGTCCGACTCCCTATGATTACATTTGGAGTTTTCTTGGCAGAGGTACTGGAGTGATTTACCATTTCTTTCTCCAGCTCATTTTACAGTTGAGGAAACTGAGGCAAACAGGGTTAAGTGACTTGCCCAGGGTTACACAACTAGTTAGTGTTTGAAGCTATATTTGAAAACCTGAAAATGGATCTTCTTGATTCCAGGCCAGTGTTCTATCCCCTGTGTCACCTCAGGGCCCAAAGTAAATATCGTTTATATGAATTCATTACAAAATAATCAGGTGAGACATGGGGAGTTCATCACAAAACCAAATGGGCATTCGAACAGCTGAGTGTTGATGATAACTGGGGATCTCAGGTGACAGAGAAGGGATGACAACCAAGACTCATGAAGTTAGAAAAATCATATTTTTGTCCCATTTTTGACATTAGCTCATTGGGTTGCCAAATAATTTCATAACTTTTATTGTTTTGTTTTTGCTTTTTTGGGGGGGAAGGCAGGGAAATTGGGGTTAAGTGACTTGTCCAAGGTCACATGGCTAGTAAGTGTTAAGTGTCTGAGGCCACATTTGAACTCAGGTCCTCCTGGCTCCAGGGCTGGTGCTCTATGCACTATGCCACCTAGCCACCCCGATTTTACAACTTTTAGACCTGAGTTTCCTCATCTTTAAAATTATGGCATTGATCTAGATGAGAGATATTTAATGTGGTATCTGGAAATTTGATCTTTGTAAATATTAGGAAAACTGTATTTCCATCAACATAATTGATTTCATTTTATGTACTTAGAATCATTATGCTGAGAAGGGGTCCATAGATTTCACCAGAATGCCAATGGAGTTCAAAACAGGGGAGGGGGGGAAACTGCTTTAGAATCTCAATTACAATAATTTTTAATGTACATTCCAGTTCTAAGATTGTGTTAAAGGATTTTGCCCCAAATTGCCTCTGTCTATTCTAAGTTTCAGTTATTGATTTCTTCTAGTTATACTTAACTAGCATTTTACAGAAAGGAAATGAAACAGAATTTAGAAAAATGCATCTCAAGCAAAACATTTTTCTTTTGCTTTCAGTTCTTTTTGGGGGTCTCGAACTCATAGATTTGCAGGTGATATTATATGTTCAACAGAGAAATGTGTTCCACAGACAAACAACCTATGAGGTTGATCGAGTCTCTTCTCCAATAATCATTAAGTATATATTTCAGAAACATACACATCATAGTCAAAATCCACTTGATATTTTCTCCCATGTTCTACTTTTTGTTGTGAATTTTTAAAAACAAAATTTAGCTCAATTTCACGTGTTGGCTTCAGCAAAATAGACCTCTGTTTTCTCCAATAGCAATATCCTCTTGAGTTTTTATGAAATAGAAAAATGGAAAATTCCATTTCTGGGCAAATTGATTTTATCTAAAAGGAAGTCTTTATTACAAATATCTTCTTCATCCGTCCCCCAGTTTAGTCTCAAGGACACAAGAAATTTCAAGAGGTCATTAAATTTACATTATAAATCTTAAAATCACTATATTAATGACAGTTATCATTGTTATCATTGTTTCTAATCCAATTCTTCCAGACTTGTCCAGGGCTCCCTGATATAGGACCAAGAAGCTATACATGTGCTTGATAGAAGGATTTGTTGGACTTGTATTCATAAGATCGGGAATCTAAAGCTAAAAGGAATCTCAGTCCCAATCTAGTATAATCTTCTCTTTTTATAGATAAGAAAACAGAGGTTTTGTGAAATCTGCTTAAGGTCACACAGTGAGCGTACATCACATCTGGCATTTGAACTCATCTCATCTGATTGCAGAGCGAGGAACAGATTCCTGTGCTGCTTTCCCTGAGGCTAAAGTTATGAATTCAGATTATATTTCTAGTTGTTGTAGACTGTTTTAGTTGTTATACAATTGCTGCTGCTGTTGTTGTTTTCAGTCAGAGGGCCTGCCTGACCTTGAATACTTGCCTATTTAATCCAGGTGTTTCTTTGCATAAGCCATTTCTTCTCCTTTGACCTCATTTTCCACGTTTACAAATTGAGGCTATTAGACAAGCTGATCTCTAAGGCAGAGTCATGATGAACAATTTTAGATCTCATGGAAAGCTACCAAAAACATTTAGAAAAGCAGTAGGAACCATATCTTCACATCACTTTCTTCAAAGAAGTTCAGGGGTGCGTGTGTGCGTTCATGTGTGCATGCGTGCATGTATGTATTTGTGTGTGTGTGATCCTAGGATGAAAGGCCCATTGGATGTGGTCTTCAGGAGCTTGGCTAAGGAAGTTGATTTGCTCTACTAAAGTATATAAACCAGTTTTGTACAGGGTATGCCTTCTAGTAGCTCATTTTGCCTAACTGTTCTCATTAATTAGGATCTAAGTTTTAGCATTTCTATGCTGCTGATGATCAAAAGAGTCCTTAGCACAGTGCCTTGCACATGGTCGATGTTTAATAAATGTTTATTGATTGGTGAATTGATTACCATCTCTCTGACCTTGTGCAAGGCCTATTAGCTCCCCAAGCTTTAGTTTCCTCATACATAAATAAGGAGAATGAACCAGCTCATCTCGAAGAGCCTATTCTACCTCTCAATCCTAGGACTGAATGTTTCTATGGAATATTCAACTGGAGTGAGTGAGAGAAGTTTTATGAAATGGATATGATATTGCATATTTGGGTTTATCTCAGAACTATAAATATATTTTATTTCAATCATGGTGTTCGTTTTTTTCCACTTGGGAGTAATCTGAGGATATCCAAGATTCTGGAGACTAAGTCACTAAGAGTAGCTATTGACAATTCTCACTCCCATCCTCCATATCTCTTTACTCCTTTAGTGATATCATGATAGCTAGAATCTATAACAATTTTTGGACTGAAAAATATTGGCTCTTTTTTTTATTAACACAGAGAAATGAATAGGCATCAGTTGAGGCCCTAATATTGAGATAACTGAAAGAATATTAGCCAGTAGCATTTGACCTATATTTTTTCTGTAGATTCTTTGTGAAGAATATCAGCAAGGTCATGCTGAGCTATTTCTAAGGTAAAAGGACTGAGTTTTGCAATTCAGGTATGTTTCCTAGGATTCCAACAACTCATTTCTTCTATACATGTTTTGAATCAGGTTCATTTCAGTGATAATGCAAAACTGCTGCTATAGCTCGTAGGATAAACAGCACAGAGAGTCAGACTAGAATAACATTCAGGATTTCCCAGCTCCATCAGTATGCACATAGCCCACCACTTCCACCCACCTCATTTTTGGTATCTTTCAGTGAGTTGTGTCAATGTGCATATTAAAGAGATCCTGCCACTCTGGGGCAGGGAGAACAGCAGAATGGGCTGATCAGGCAAGCGCCAGAACTAGGAGTAGTTTGGACAAGTGTCCATGTCCAGGTTGAGTATCTGATAATCAATATTCAAGCAGGTTCAGAAGTCACACAATAAATTGAAGGTCAGAAGCCAGGTATATGGGACAGAAGCCCGGTCATTACAAATTAGCTCTGGGCAGGGGGAAAGCCAAGTATCTGAGAGGTGAGTGATTTAGAGGAGTAGGAAAAAGTAGCAAAGTCTTTAAGATCAATGAAAGAAATGGTCCAGAATCCAGGAAGTTCAAGTAAATCATATACACGTGCAAGAGTAGGAATACACATATGACTTTGATCTTACAAAAGAGACTATTTGCCAGCTGGATCATTTATGTAATACATACTTCAGAGTATTGGAAGCTGTGAATCTCTGTTCTATATTCTTGAGGTAATCGAAATGTGGACAACTCTGTGTTTCAAAGAATATTGATTGATGAACAGGTAAATTAATGAGGTAATAAGGCTATCCTTATACATCTATACATAAATTCTAGGAGCACAGGGAATGGGATCTTAGACAGTTCAAACATAACAGGTAATAAGAGGAAATTTAATCTCAATTTAGTGATGTTCATTAAATGTGAGTAACTTTAAAAGTCTGGTTAAATTTTTTAGAATGCTTAACACATTTTTCCACAATGATTATTAAATTTTACTCCTCTTACCTCTGACTATTCCAAGATAAAGAAACAAAGTTCATCACTACAAAAGATGAGTAAAACAGCTATCTGATTACAAACTTGTCTGAATCAAATCTCCTAAACATCATTCAATGATGGCAGTGGGTCAGGATTGTATAGAGAGAATATATTTTGTGAGGAATATTCAGGTTTTATCAATAAAATGTCAAAATGATTGGATAATTAAAAATCAGTACTAAAAGCCAGAAAACCAATTTTTAGTGCTGTGTAAACAAAATAATCTGTTGATTGATGGATATTTGTGATTTTCAACAATTACAGGAGTGTATGGATGGATACCAAATCTAGATGATGGAAAAACACCAATACAATTGAAAAACACCAATAGAATTTGTACTATGATAGTAGATAGGTCCCTATACATATTTTTTCACAAGCATCAGATTCACCCCTGGCAGGACTTAGCAGCAGTTATGGAACTTAGAGGAAGTTTCACAGTAGAATCAGACCAAGAGTGTATAAATCCATAGGTGATCATTATGGAGCCTTCTAACTTATACAAGGGGAGTCTTGAGGAGTAAAATAAATCATCTTTGGATAGCAGCCTCGTATCAGGAGCAGAAAGGAAATAGCAGTTTAAGGGAAAGGATATCATCAGACCTCGGTTACCAAAGAGTAATGAGTTTCCAGTGAAAAAATCTTCAGCACATGACAAGAAGAAGAAGGGGGTCCCTGATAGTCCCTTGGAGAAACTACACTTAGACTTTGCATGACAACCTTCTACGAGTTCCCCAGGACTCTTTAATGTATAAAATAGCTTTATACCAGAGCAACTCACTGGAATGGCAAAAGATCTTAGGCTTTACAAGAAAAGAGTGTATTCTCACTCCAGTACATTTGGTTTCCTATCTTTTCTATCAAAGCTGAAGGATCGTAGGTATTTGTTGAGGAATCAGATAGGGAGTGACTGATTATGGAACTGTGTGTTTAAGGATCCATAGGTTGTGGAAGTTAATAGAAAATAGCAGTGTAAGAGTATTTAGACAGGGACTGAGGACATGCCCAGTATGCAGATCAGAGACAACATGCCACAAATGAGCCTTCTGTGCACCATGATCTCCAGGGATTTTTGTACTATGATAATAGATAGGTCCCCTGTTCAGATGCCATTTCCGACATTTAACTGCATAACTATGAGTCAGTCACCTAATCTCTCTTTGTATCAATTACTTCATCAATAAAATGAAGGGATTGGACTTGATGGCCTGTAAGGAACCTTCTGTCTCTAAATCTATGATCCTATGATATTTCAAATAGTGAACATATTTTTAAAAAGTTGGAATTGTTTCATAACTGCATTCAGGCACCAAACAACTTGCTCCTGTGACCAAATTTAACAAAATGCACTTAATTTTTTTTTTCTTTTGGGGACGTTGAGATCAGTGATATACATTATAGGTTTTATTTTCCTCATTCTGTAGTCCCTCTTCCAAATCTTGACTCATATCACCACTTGAGAATGCTCTAAAGCTGACAGAGACAGTGAAAATCCTATGCTTTCTTGCCCTGAGGAAATGCTTGGCAGGCAGTTTTCATTTTTTACTGTCATCAAAGCCAAGTTAACCTTGTTCAGGAAAAGAACCCTTAACTTTTAAGCCAGATTCTTGCCTGGACCATGTCCATGAAAACCACAAAGTTAAAAAAAAATGAGAAGGGGAAAAATGACAATGAATGCATTTTTGTTTGAGGTTATTGAAACTTGAAGTGATTACTTTCTCATGCTTTGAAATGACATTAAATTTAAATGTCTTGGTTCATGGGCACTTACCACTCCCTTCATCTCCATTAATCCTTGCTCACAGTTTTGAAATATACCACTTTCTGTCTTCAGCAATGAAATGAAATTTTCCCTAGGTTATAATTGCTTTTCAGTGTGTCTTTTCTCATGTTATTTGATTGCTAAAGATTTCCTTCAAAATGGAAGATATTTAGTGAACACACTACAATGTATTTCCCTGCTATTTTTAATCTGTTCATGCATAATTTGAAGGGTTGGGTGAAGGAAAAAATGGAAATTGAACTCATCTGACCGTGACAGATTTGCAAACTCCCAACAGAGCTCAAACTTCATTGATGCTTTTAAATTACAACACCGATTACCTGGACATGTCCAGATAATGTTTATGGCATTTTATATCTTCATAGGTATAGCCAATGTTTGCTTAAGAATCAGAATTGTAATTTAGGAGGAGCAAGAAAAGCATTTCACAAGGAAAAGCAGAACATGCTGAAACATTTTGCCTAGAACTAGTACTTATTTTTAGCCTGCCTCCCCCAAAAAATCATTATCTGGAAGGCTGAAATGTCTTAGAAAAATCATTATATGTGTGTCTCTGGAAGGTCATTTCATAAAGTATTGTAGAATCCAGATTGAGATCAGATGAATGATATGGCTAGACTGGACAAAATGGCTCATTAGTTGGTATTACACCTAAATTCTCTAAGCCACCATGCAAGCATAAATTCTCTAAAGAGTGTGATATTTCTTTAACAGGTGGCATGTAACAGCTATACTCATTATATATCACTGGGGCTACTGCTGGGTTGGGTAGGGCTTGGACAAAGTATACAGTTACTTTTATGTAAAGGGTCCTTCTACTCTTGGTCCATGCATTCAACTTAGATTGAGTTCAAAGTTGGACTAGAATGCCTTTTCTTATACCCTTTGGTTCATTAAAACCCCAACCCAGAACCCAGGGATCAAATTATTTAAAATCTAAATTGTAGTTTATGTCTACCATTGTAGTTCATGTCTTAGATTGTGGTTGATGTTTGATTAACTCAAAAACCAAAGATGAGAGAGTGAAAAAATATATTCAATATGTAATATAAAACTAATGTGAGGTGGATTTTTAGTCTTTATACAAAATAAAATATTGAACACAGAGCACTCAGAAATTGAATTTCAGACATACTTAAAGAATAATAGTACTAACTACTGTTATCCTTTGCTTGGGATTTTGTAATTTTAACCATCTAAATATAAAACAGTTTATAGGACTGTGATTGAGCATTTCATCTTGGTTCTACATTGTCTACACAATTTCTTGTCTATTTCTCTGGTAAAATGAACCAGGCTTGGGCCCATTCATATTTAAGAATTCTAATTTAGCTGTCTGAGATTTCCCTTGCTGAAGATCAGGTCCATGCAAAAGAACCAAACAGATTCACGTGGTTACCTGCATGTTCATCTCATGAAAAAAAATATTCTTTATAAGATCAGCAAATATTAAACATAAGAGACAGCCTAAAAGTGTAGCTCAGACTGGCCTAAGCAGGATATGTGTCCATGGCTACAAGGATACTGCCTTCCCAACACTCTCATGGGAAGTAGTCAGAACACTCCTGACATTAAAGTATATTGAAGGGAAGAGACTTTTAAAGTGTTTTCACTGTCTTAAATACCCATTGACTCTTCTTGTTTAGTGACCAATGGGGATATTTTTTCTTCTCGACAGACCAGAATCCCTCTGAGTCACCAGAGACTAGAGGTGATGAAGGACTGAGTTAGAAGTAAAAGGAGACTTTCTTAATAGGACCAGGTGTTCTACCAGAATCAAGAACCACTTTCTCAATACATTGTTCCATTCCTGATATAATTATATTGTCCCTGTGATTCAAAGTGTTTCAGTATATAGCAAGGATAACGATTCCAAAATCATATTTGGAAAATGTGAATTTATGTTTTCCATTGACTTCCCTCTAAACTACAAAGACAGGGATTTTCTGGTGTCTTTATGTGAACTATTGAAAGCTATGAAGTACTGAAAAAATCCTTAACACAGGAAAATTTGATTTATCCTTAGGGTACCACACTTGTTCCCTTCCAATGTGGAAAAAAAATATATTTTTCAAAGGAGAAAAGCGTTTGTTGTTTTTTTTATTTTGGGGGGGGGAGGGTGAGGCAATCAGGGTTAAGTGACTTGCCCAGGGTCATACAGCTA